>NW_027182594.1:249189-299041 GCF_040807025.1 Struthio camelus
AAATACCTTGGCTTCCCAGGAGGGGGGCGGGGCTTTGGCGATGGGCGTGGCCGGTGGCGAGGTCCCGCCCCTATCCCGGGGGGGGGGGGCGGGACACAGAGTGCATGATTGGCTGCTTGGACCCAGGGGCGGGGCCGGCGTGCAGTAGCCCCGCCCATTTCGACACCATGGAGGGGGGCGGGGCGTTGGCAGGAGCCCCGCCCACTTTGACACCGATGAAGGGGCGGGGCGAGGCAGGGCCCGCCCCCATGCGGGAAGGGCGGGGTCTCAGGGAAGGGGGCGGAGCCAATGCATCAACATCAGGACCACCCCAGTCCAACTCCAGCCTGGCCCCGCCCCCTCCCGCCCCCGGCTCCACCCAGGTTTGGCTCCGCCCCCCTCGGGGCTCTGGCACTGTGGGGGGGCCCCACGGCAGCCGGGGGGTGGGGTGACAGGGACCCACATGTAGCCCAGGGCCCCGGGGGGGCTGGTGGCGTACTGGGGGGGGGGAGCAGCAGGGTCCCGTGGGGGCGGCGTCGGAGTCTGTGGGTCCCGTGGGGCGGCTGTGGGGCAGCTGAGGGGCACCCTGGGTGGCCATGGGGTGCCGCGGGGCGGCGGCAGGGTGCCATGGGGCACCGCGGGGTGGCCATGGGGTGCCGTGGGGCACTGTGGGGTGCCATGGGGTGCCACAGGGTGGCCGTGGAGTGCCGTGGGGCACCGTGGGGGCGGCTGCGTGGTGCCATGGGGCACCATGGGGCGCCGTATGTTGGCCGTGGAGTGCCGTGGGGTGCCGTGGGGCACCATGGGGTGGCTGCGTGGTGCCATGGGGCACCATGGGGTGCCGTAGGGTGGCCGTGGAGTGCCGTGGGGCACCGCGGGGTGGCTGCGGGGCGCCGTGGGGCAGCGTCACTTGGAGAGCTTGCTGATGACCCGGATCAGGGCCGCGTTCTCGTCCTTCAGGCGCTGGTTGTCGGCTTTGAGATCCGAGAGGGCCTGTGCAGGGGTGGGGGGGGGGGCAGGAGTGAGGACCCAGGCGTCCGGGCCCCACGGCACCCCCACAGCCTCCCCACCTCGCCTAGGGGACCCAGGCGTCCGGGCCCCACGGCCTCCGACCCCCACCGGGGGGCCCAGGCGTCCTGGCAGCCTCACCTTCAGCTCCTCCTCCAGCTCCGCCGCCTTCCGCTCCAGCGCCCGGCGCTCCTGGGGGGGCAGAGAGGGGCTGAGGGGGGTCCGGGGAGGGATGTGGGGGGCTCAGGGGGGGCCCGGGGGGGGGCTCCGGGGGCTCCGGGGTCCCCCCGACACTCACGAATCGCTCCAGCTCCAGCAGCGCCGGCCGCTCCGCGATCCTCTCCTGGCGCTGGGGGGGAGGGAGGAGACGTGGGGGGGTGAGGGGGGGGCCCCGGCCGCCCCCCAGGACTCCTGGGCCCCCCAGGACTCCTGGGCCCCCCGGCCCCACCTGGGTGACCCGCTCCAGCTCCAGCTTGATCTGCGTCAGCTTCAGCTCCGTCTCCTGCAGCTGCTCCTTGAGCTTCTCGTTCTCGGCCCAAAGGTCCTCGTAGAGCTGGGCCGGGGGGGGGGGGTCAGTGGGGAGGGGCCCAGGCATCCGGGACGCCCCCCCACACACCCCGGAGCTGGGAGGGTCCCGGGCGTCCGGGCCCCCTTCACCCTCCCCGCCCAGGGGACCCAGGCGTCCGGGTCTCACCTTCTGGTAGTCGGGGCCGGGGGGGCTGGGGGGGTGGCGGGGGGGCGAGGGGGGGCCGCGGCCGCCCCCCGCCGGCCCCCCGGGGCCCCCCCCGCCCCCGGGACCGTCCTCGGCGCCGCCCGGCTCCGGCTCGTCGCTCTCCTCCCCCTGGGGGTGCAGGGGGGCGTCGGGGGGGCGGCAGCGGCGGCGGCGGCGAGGGGACTCCGGGGCCCCCCCGGCGCCCCCCGCCTGCCCCCCCCCAGCCCCCCTCACCTCGGCGCCGGGTCCCCGTCGCTCCCGCCGCGGTTTCCGCCGCTCGCGGCCGCCCGGGCGGCTCCGCTGCTCGGCCGCCGCCTCCGGCCCGGGACCCTCCGCCTCCGGCCCTGCGGGTGGGGGGGGGTGTCAGGGGGCCCTGGCGGGCTCCATGAGGGAATTGGGGGGGCTGCAAGGGGGATCTAGGGTGGCTGAGGGGGATTTGGGGGGCTGCAGGGGGGATCTAGGGCGGCTGAGGGGGTTTTGGGGGACTTGGGGGGCTGCAGGGGGGAGCTGGGGAGGCCAGGGGGGCAGTTGGGGGGCTGCAGGGGGGAGGTGAGCAGGTGCGGGGGGGATTTGGGGGCTCCATGAGGGACTAGGGGCAGTTGGGGGGCTGCAGGGGGGATCTAGGGCAGCTGAGGGGGATTCGGGGGGCTGGGGTGCTGCAGGGGGGAGCTGGGGGGGACTTGGGGGGCTGCACGCAGCAGTTACGGCGCTGGAGCAAGGCAAGGGGGAGTTGGGGGGCTGCAGGAAGGAGCTGGGGGGCACGGGAGGGCCTGGGGAGCAGTTGGGGGGCTGCAGGGAGTAGTTGGGGGGATGCAGGGGGGATCTAGGGCAGCTGAGGGGGATTCAGGGGGCTGCAGGGAGAAGCTGGGGGGCTCTGGGAGGCCTAGGGGGCAGCTGGGGGGCTGCAGTGGGGCAGTTGGGGGGCGCGGGGGGGCCTGGGGGGCAGTTGGGGGGCTGCAGTGGGGCAGTTGGGGAGTGTGGGGGGGCCTAGGGGGCAGCTGGGGGGCCGCAGTGGGGCAGTTGGGGGGCGCAGGGGGGCCTGGGGGGCAGTTGGGGGGCCACAGTGGGGCAGTTGGGGGGCGCGGGGGGGCCTGGGGGGCAGTTGGGGGGCTGCAGTGGGGCAGTTGGGGGGTGTGGGGGGGCCTGGGGGGCAGCTGGGGGGTGCGGGGGGGGCACCCACCTTTCTTCGCCTGCGAGCCGGGGGGGCCGGGGGGGGCCGGGACGTGGGAGCGCCAGGAGGGGTCCTGGGGGGAGCAGGTGTTAGCGGGGGGGGGGGAGACCCCGGCCCCCCCCAGCCCCAGAGCCCCCCCGGCCCCCCACCGTGCTCTCTGGGGGCGGCTCCCCCTCCTCCCGGTCCCGCCTCTCGTCCTCTCTGATTCGCTGCTCCGGCGCCCGCCCCTCCCCGCCGCGGCCAATCGTCTTCTCCGCTTCCTTCAGCTCCGTCAGAGTGACGCCCTGGGGGGGGGCAAAGGGGGGGGGTCAGTGCCCAGCCTAGGGGGGCCCAGGCGTCCGGGAGCCCCCCCCCACTGTGGACCCAGGCGTCCGGGAGCCCCCCCAGCATGGGCTCAGGCGTCCGGGGCCGCCCCCACCGTGGGCCCAGGCGTCCGGGGCCCCCCCACCGTGGGCCCAGGCGTCCGGGAGCCCCCCACTGTGGACCCAGGCGTCCGGGAGCCCCCCCACCGTGAGCCCAGGCGTCCGGGGCCCCCCCACTGTGGGCCCAGGCGTCCGGGAGCCCCCCCAGCATGGGCTCAGGCGTCCGGGAGCCCCCCACCGTGGGCCCAGGCGTCCGGGGCCGCCCCCACCGTGGGCCCAGGCGTCCGGGAGCCCCCCCAGCGTGGGCCCAGGCGTCCGGGAGCCCCCCCACCGTGGGCCCAAGCGTCCGGGGCCGCCCCCACCGTGGGCCCAGGCGTCCGGGAGCCCCCCCAGCGTGGGCCCAGGCGTCCGGGTACCTGTGTGGAGCGCCGCGACTGGCGCATGAGCCGGGACCGGGCCTTGCGCTGCGACTCCGACTCCTCGTCCCGCACGGGGGTCTGGTAGGACCTGGGGAGGGGGCGGCGCTGGGGCCCAGGCGTCCGGGTCCGCAGCCCCCTCCTCCTCCTCCCCGCCGCACGAGCGGGCGGGGGGCCCAGGCGTCCGGGCCGCGGCCCTCACCTGCGGGGCCGGGGGTCGGCGCTGGGGGCGGGGGGCGCCGGGGGGGCCGCGCCGGCGTCCGGCTTCGGCTGGAGGCTTCCGTCGGGCGGCCTGCGGGCAGGGAGCGTCACCGCCGGCCCAGGGGCCCAGGCGTCCGGGACCCACGGTACCCCCCCACCCAGGGGCCCAGGCATCTGGGACCCACGGTGCTCCCCCACCCAGGGGCCCAGGCATCCGGGAGCCACGGTACCCCCCCACCCAGGGGCCCAGGCGTCCGGGACCCACGGTACCCCCCCATCCAGGGGCCCAGGCGTCCGGGACCCATGATGCTCCCCCACCCAGGGGCCCAGGCATCCGGGAGCCACGGTACCCCCCCACCGAGGGGCCCAGGTGTCCGGGACCCACGGTGCCCCCCCACCCAGGGGCCCAGGCGTCCGGGACTCACGTGCGGGGGGTGGCGTCGGGGAGGGCGAAGATGCGGCGCGTGGGGGTCGGGGGGACGCGGGCCAAGCGCGGCTCTTTGCTCTGCAAGGAAGGAGCCCAGGCGTCCGGGGGGCCCAGGCGTCCGGGAGCCCCCGAGGGGGGAGCCCAGGCGTCCGAGGGGCCCAGGAGTCCGGGGGGGGACCCGGCCGAGGGGCTCTGGAGTGACCCCCCCCCCCCCAGATCCCCCAGACTGCAGTGGGAGGGGTCAAAACAGGCTCCGCCCCCTGCGGGGTGGTTGGGCGGAGCTTCCTACCGGGACACCCGCCGCGCTCCCTTCCTCCCCATTGGCCGGCTCTGAGGCTGTGCTCTTATTGGCTGAGCCTGGGCCAATCAGGGTGCGGTTCCACTGCTGCAGCAGCTCCCAGATGTCCTGCTGGGGGGCGGGGCCAAGGGCGGAGGGGGTGGGGCCAAGGAAGGGGTGGGGTCGAGGAAGGGGTGTGGCCAAAGAGGAAAAGGAGGTGGGACAAAGAGAGGGGGTGGGGCCAAAGAGAGGGGAGGGGCCGAAGCAGAGAGAGGAGGGGGCAGGGTTGAGGCACAACCAGGGCGGAGCTTATGGTGGTGGGTGGAGCTTGAAGTGGGGGGCGGAGCCTGCAGCGAGGGGGCGGAGCCTACCTTGTCCGGGGCGGCCAGGCGGGGGCTGGAGGCCGAGCGCTTGACGGCGCCGTCGCGGGGGGCCCCGGCGGGGGGCAGCGCCCCCAGGCTCCCCGTCTTGCGCAGGCCCCAGGGCGGCTCCTGGGGACGGCGGTGGGGGGGGGGGTCGGCGGGAGGGGGCCCAGGCGTCCGGGGCGCCCCCTCCCCCAAGGACCCAGGCGTCCGGGGTTCCCACGCCGGGAGGACCCAGGAGTCCGGGCGCCGCCTCCCTCCCTGAGGAGGCGGGGCCTGTTTGCGAGACCCCGCCCCATATCATTAGCCCCGCCCCGTCTCATTAGCCCCACCCCAGCTAGCCCCACCCCAGTTAGCCCCGCCCCCTTGCCCATATAAGGCGCGGGGGCCCCACCTTGCCGTCAGGGGGGACCCCGTTGGGGGTGCAGCTCGCGGCGGGCGCCTCCGCCGGGGGGGGCCCAGGCGTCCGGGGCTGCCCGGGGGGCGGGGGGGCCGCGTCGTCGCCCTCGTCGCCGCTGTCGTCGTCGGGCAGGGCGATGGCGCCCAGCGCCGGGCGCTCCTTGGACTGGTCCTGCACCGAGATCTTCTCCCGGCTGCTCATGCGGCACACGGAGCTCCTGGGGGGGGGGGGGCCGGGGGGGTCAGCGGGGGCCCCGGGGGGGGGTCAGCGGCGCCGGGGGGCCCCGGACGCCGGGGTCCCCGCTCACCGGCGGTGCTTGCTGCTCCAGGCGGGCGCCGGGTCGGGCTCGGGGCCGGGCTCGATCACGGCCGCCGGCGGCGGCGGCGGCGGCTCCTTCTGGCTGCGCAGCTGGGGGGGGGGGAGTCAGGGCCCCCCCCCCACCCCCCCACGCCTGGGGCGCCCCGGGGGGGGGGGTCGGGGTCCCTCGGAGGGTCTGGGGCCCCCTCGGGGGGGGAGGGGAAGGGGGTCGGGGCGCCCCGGGGCCGAGAGAGGGTCTTGGGGTGCCCCGGGAAGGGCTTCGGGGTCCCCGGGGGGGGGGCAGGGGGAGTCTTGGGGACCCCCCAGGGGTTTGGGACCCCCCCCGATGCCGCAGGCTCCAGGTTTGGGGCTCCCAGGGGAGGTTTGGGGGCCTCTGAAGGGCTGGGGTCCCCCCAATGGACCCCCGACACATTCAGGGTCCCCCCAAAGGGCTCAGGGGTCCCCTCAAGGGACCAGGACCCCTCCCAAGGGCCTCTCCACGCCTTTGGGACCCCCACAAGGGGCTCAGGGTCCCCCCAATGGACCCCCCCCACCTTTGGGACTCCCACAAGGGGCTCAGGGTCCCCCCCAATGGACCCCCCCCACCTTTGGGACCCCCACAAGGGGCTCAGGCTCCCCCCAATGGACCCCCCCCACCTTTGGGACCCCCACAAGGGGCTCAGGCTCCCCCCAATGGACCCCCCCCACCTTTGGGACCCCCACAAGGGGCTCAGGCTCCCCCCAATGGACCCCCCCCACCTTTGGGGCCCCCACAAGGGGCTCAGGGTCCCCCGATTAGACCCCCCCAGACCTTTGGGACCCCCACAAGAGGCTCAGGGTCCCCCCAATGGACCCCCCCCACCTTTGGGACCCCCACAAGGGGCTCAGGGTCCCCCCAATGGACCCCCCCCACCTTTGGGACCCCCACAAGGGGCTCAGGCTCCCCCCAATGGAGACCCCCCACCTTTGGGACCCCCTCAAGAAGCTCAGGGTCCCCCCAATGGACCCCCCCCACCTTTGGGACCCCCTCAAGAAGCTCAGGGTCCCCCCCAATGGACCCCCCCCACCTTTGGGACCCCCTCAAGAAGCTCAGGGTCCCCCCCAATGGAGACCCCCCACCTTTGGGACCACTCTCAAGGGGATCGGGGCCCCCCCAAAGGGCCTCCCTACACCTTTGGGCCCCCCCCATGGGCTCAGGGCTCCCCCACGCAGCCGGGACCCCCCCCCAGGCGCCGGGGCTGGGGCTTTGGGCCCCCCCCCCGGGGCGACTCACGCGGTCCTGCCGCCGCTGCAGCTCCTCGAGGAGGGGCAGCGTCTCCTCGTCCGCCAGGTCGCACGGCCGCTGGCCCTGGGCACGGGGGGCTGAGACGGGCCCGGGGCCCCCGGCGCCCCCCGCCCCCCGCCCCCGGCGGCCCCTCACCACGTTGTTGCGCGGCGCCATGTCGCAGAGGTGCTCGGCCAGCAGCCGGCAGGCCTCCTCCACGCCCCAGTGCGCCGCCGCGTGCAGCGGCGTCCAGCCGTCCTTGTCCCGCACGTCCGGGTCGTAGCCCGCCTGCAGCAGCAGCCTGCCGGCCCGGACGCCTGGGTCCCTCGGGCAGCCGGACGCCCGGGCCCCCGCCTGGCTCCCCAGCGGGGTGCCCCGTACCCCAGGGTCCCTCCTGCCCCGGACGCCTGGGTCCCCTCCTGTCCCGGACGCCTGGGTCCCCCGTTCCCCTGGGTCCCTCCTGCCCCGGACGCCTGGGTCCCCTCCTGTCCCGGACGCCTGGGTCCCCCGTTCCCCTGGGTCCCTCCTGTCCCGAACGCCTGGGTCCCCTCCTGTCCCGGACGCCTGGGTCCCCTGTTCCCCGGACGCCTGGGTCCCCCGTTCCCCTGGGTCCCTCCTGCCCCGGACGCCTGGGTCCCTCCTGCCCCGGACGCCTGGGTCCCCTCCTGTCCCGGACGCCTGGGTCCCCCGTTCCCCCGGGTCCCTCCTGCCCCGGACGCCTGGGTCCCTCCTGCCCCGGATGCCTGGGTCCCCCGTTCCCCTGGGTCCCTCCTGTCCCGAACGCCTGGGTCCCCTCCTGCCCCGGACGCCTGGGTCCCTCCTGTCCCGAACGCCTGGGTCCCCTCCTGTCCCGGACGCCTGGGTCCCCCGTGCCCCAGGGTCCCTCCTGCCCCGGATGCCTGGGTCCCTCCAGTCCCGGATGCCTGGGTCCCCTGTTCCCCGGACGCCTGGGTCCCCCGTGCCCCAGGGTCCCTCCTGCCCCGGACGCCTGGGTCCCCCGTTCCCCTGGGTCCCTCCTGTCCCGGACGCCTGGGTCCCTCCTGTCCCGGACGCCTGGGTCCCCCGTGCCCCAGGGTCCCTCCCACCCCAGACGCCTGGGTCCCCCATTCCCCAGTGTCCCTCCCGCCCCGGACGCCTGGGTCCCCCGTTCCCCTTGGTCCCCCGTGCCCCACGGTCCCTCCCGCCCCGGACGCCTGGGTCCCCCGTGCCCCATGGTCCCCCGTGCCCCACGGTCCCTCCCGCCCCGGACGCCTGGGTCCCCCGTGCCCCAGGGTCGCTCAGCCCGACGCCCAGGCCCCGGACGCCGGGGCCCCTCACCTCATGACCTCGATGTAGCCCTTGGCGGCGGCCACGTGCAGGGCGCTGGCGCCGGTGGCGGGGTGCCGGGCGTCGCTGATCTTGCCGGCGTTGAGCCACTGCCGGGTGTCGCGCAGCATCCGCTCCTCCTCCTCCCGCTTGGCCGCCGCCACGTCCACGCCTGGGGGGGGCGGGGGGAGGGGGCGGGGTGTGGCCGAGCCCCGCCCCCTCCTGCCCCGGGCCCCGCCCCCCGCCCCGGAGCCCCGCCCCCACCTCGCCGGGCCACCTCGGCCCGCAGCATGGCCTCCATGCCGTCGTCCTCGGCCACGTCCAGCGCCAGGTCGCCGTCGCTGTTCACCGCCGCCACGTTGGCCCCGTGGTCCAGCAGGTAGCTGCGGGGGCGGAGGTCGGGGGTCAGGGGTCACGGGGCGGGGCCACAGGTCAGAGGTCAGAGTTGGGAGCCAGGGGTCAAGGCCACGGGTCGGGGGCAGGGTCGTGGGTTAGGGGTCCCGCTCGTGGGTCAGGGGTCAAGCGTGCAGGTCAGGGGTCAAGGTCACAGGTTAGGGGTCCGGGTCACAGCACGGGGGCAGGGGTCAGGGGTCAAGGCCGTAGGTTAGGGGTCAAGGCGGTGGGTCGGGGGCGCAGGGTCGGGGGTCAAGGACACGGGTTGGGGCCAAGGCTGTGGGTCAGGGGTCAAGTTTGTGGGTCAGGGGCCAAGGTCACAGGTCAGGGGTCAAGGCCGGGCGCAGGGTCAGGGTCACGGGTCGGGGGTCGAGGTCGCGGGTTGGGGGTCAAGGTCAGGGGTCAGGGGTCGCGGCCGGGCGGAGGGTCAGGGTCGCGGGTCGGGGGTCGAGGTCGCGGGTCGGGGTCAAGGTCAGGGGTCAGGGGTCAAGGCCGGCCGCAGGGTCAGGGTCACAGGTCGGGGGTCGAGGTCGGGGGTCAAGGTCAGGGGTCAAGGCCGAGCGCAGGGTCAGGGTCACGGGTCGGGGGTCGAGGTCGGGGGTCGGGGGTCGAGGTCGGGGGTCAGGGGTCGCGGCCCGGCCCACCGGGCGATGTCGCGGTAGCCGCAGGAGGCCGCCACGTGCAGCGGGGTCCAGCCCTCGTTGTCGGCCTGGTCCAGGTCGGCGCCGCTCTCCACCAGGAACCGCACCACCTCCATGTTCTCGTCGATGCACGCCTGGCGGCGGGAGGGGGGGGTCACCTCGCTGCCCCCCGAGGGGCCCCGGCGTCCGGGAGCGCCCCCCGAGGGGCCCAGGCGTCCGAGAACAATCCCTGAGGGGCCCAGGCGTCCGGGAGCACCCCCCGAGGGGCCCAGGCGTCCGGGAGCACCCCCCGAGGGGCCCAGGCGTCCGGGAGCAACTCCCACCATGAGGGGCCCAGGCGTCCGGGAACAATCCCTGAGGGGCCCAGGCGTCCGGGAGCAACCCCCGAGGGGCCCAGGCGTCCGGGAGCACCCCCCGAGGGGCCCAGGCGTCCGGGAGCACCCCCCGAGGGGCCCAGGCGTCCGGGAGCAACTCCCACCATGAGGGGCCCAGGCGTCCGGGAACAATCCCTGAGGGGCCCAGGCGTCCGGGAGCAACCCCCGAGGGGCCCAGGCGTCCGGGAGCACCCCCCGAGGGGCCCAGGTGTCCGGGAGCAACTCCCACCATGAGGGGCCCAGGCGTCCGGGAACAATCCCTGAGGGGCCCAGGCGTCCGGGAGCACCCTCCGAGGGGCCCAGGCGTCCAGGAGCACCCCCCGAGGGGCCCCGGCGTCCGGGAGCACCCCCCACTACGAGGGGCCCAGGTGTCCGAGGACCCTCCCCTCCCCTCATGAAGGGCCCAGGCGTCCGGCCTCCCCCGAGGGGCCCAGGTGTCCGGGCACCACCCCCACCACCTCCACCCCCCCACCATGAGGGGCCCAGGTGTCCGGCTCACGCCCCACCCCCAACCTGCTGCCCACCATCAGCCCCGCCCCCTGCCACAGGAGACCCCACCCCCTGGTGGTAGGAAGCCCCGCCCCCGGGATAGGAAGCCCCGCCCTCCGGACTTCATGATGCTCCACCCCCGGCGCAGGAAACCCCCCCCCCGGTGACAGAAGGCCCCGCCCCCGGAGCAAGGAGGCCCCGCCCCCGGTGACAGAAGCCCCGCCCCCGGGGAAAGGAGGCCCCGCCCACCTGGTGGAGCGCGCTGATGCCGTCGGCGTTGGAGCCGTTGAGCAGCGCCCGCCCCCCCGCCCGCACCATGGCGGCCGCCTCGGCCAGGTCGGCGCCGGCGCAGGCGGCCAGGAACTCGGCGGCGCGCTCGAAGCGGACGGCGCGGGCCCGGGGCGGCCGAGGGGGCCCGGCCGCCGCCGCCGCCGCCGCCGCCTCCCACTGCCGCAGCTGCTCCCGCCGCCGCTCCCGCGCCGCCGCCGCCGCCGCCGCCGCGCCCCCCTCGGCCGCCATCGCCCCCCGCCGCCGCCGCCGCCGCCGCCGCCGCCGCCGGGCCCCGCCCGGCTTCCGTACGGGGGCGGAGCGCCGGAAGCGCGGGGGCGGGGCGCCATGGCAACGGCGCCGCGCGCCGGAAGCGCAGGCGGCGCCGCGGGGCACGCTGGGAAGTGTAGGCGGGGCGCGGGGCACGCTGGGAAGTGTAGGCGGGGCGCGGGGCACGCTGGGAAGTGTAGTCCGCGGGGCGCGCCGGGAAGCGGGGGGTCTCGGCCCCCCCCACACCCCGCAGCGGGGGGGGAGACACGGGGCCGTCGTGGGACACGGGGGGACGCGACACGGGGGTGGGGGGGGCGATGGTGCAGTGCACGAGGGCGGGCAAGGCCCGGGGCCGTCGTGCGACGCACGAGGGGGCGACGTGGTGATGGGGGGGGCAGCGCACGAGGGCCGCGTGGGGCAGCTGTGCGATGCACAAGGATGTAACACGGGGTGATGGCGCAGCGCACGAGGGCGAGCAAGGCCCGGGGCCGTCGTGCGACGCACGAGGGGGGCGACGCAGGGTTGATGGTGCGGTGCACGAGGGCCACGTGGGGCCATCGTGTAACACACAAGGACGTGACACGGTGACGATGGCGCAGCGCACGAGGGCGGGCAAGGCCCGCGGCAGCCGTGCGATGCACCAGGATGCAACATGGTGGCGACGGTGCGGTGCACGAGGGCGAGGAAGGCCCGGGGCCGTCGTGCAATGCACAAGGGGGGGGCGACACGGGGTTGATGGTGCGGCGCACGAGGGCGAGCAAGGCTCGGGGCCGTCGTGCGACGCACGAGGGGGGCGACGCGGGGTTGATGGTGCGGCGCACGAGGGCGAGCAAGGCCCGGGGCCGTCGTGCGACGCACGAGGGGGGGCGACATGGGGTTGATGGTGCGGCGCACGAGGGCGAGCAAGGCCCGGGGCCGTCGTGCGACGCACGAGGGGGGGCGACATGGGGTTGATGGTGCGGCGCACGAGGGCGAGCAAGGCCCGGGGCCGTCGTGCGACGCACGAGGGGGGCGACGCGGGGTTGATGGTGCGGCGCACGAGGGCGAGCAAGGCCCGGGGCCGTCATGCGACGCACGAGGGGGCGACGCGGGGTTGATGGTGCGGCGCACGAGGCTGCGGCACGGGGTGGGGGCGATGGTGCACGAGGGGGCGCGGGACACGGAGCGGCCGCGCGGCGCTCAGGGGTGGCGCTTGCGGGGGGGGGGGGGCCGAGCGGCGCACGAGGGCTGTGCGAGCCCCCATGCACACGCACGTGCGCACACGCACATGCACACATGTGCATGCATGCACACGTGCACACACATGTGCGCACACGTGCACACACACACGCACACGTGCACACACACACGTGTGCACGCGCACACACACGTGCACATGCACAGGTGCACACACACACGTGCACACACACGCACACGTGCACACACACACATGCACACACGCACACACACGTGCACACACACACACGTGCACACGCACACACACACGCGCACACGCACGTGCACACGCGTGCACACGCACACACACACGCGCACACGCAGGAGCCGGGGCCGAGGGCGGTTCAGCGACGACGTTTATTGGCGGCGGCGGCGGCGCCGCGTCACTTCCAGCGTCCCCCGACGCGACCCTTCCCCACCACCTTCTTGCTGCGGGGGGGACGGGTGAGAGCGGGGCGGCACCCCCCACCCCCGGCACCCCCAAACACCCCCGGGACCCCCCCGGCACCCCCAAACACCCCCCAAACACCCCCGGGACCCTCAACCCCCGGGACCCCCAAACACCCCCAAACACCCCCGGGACCCCCCCGGCACCCCCAAACACCCCCCAAACACCCCTGGGACCCCCCCGGGACCCCCAAACACTCCCCAAACACCCCCGGGACCCCCAAATACCCCCCAACCCCCAGGACCCCCAACCCCTGGGACCCCCCAACCCCCCCGGGACCCCCAAAACACCCCCCAAACACCCCGGAACCCCCAAACACCCCCGGGACCCCCAACCCCCGGGGCCCCCAAACACTCCCGGGACCCCCCCGGGCCCCCCAAACACCCCCGGGACCCCCAAACACCCCCCAAACACCCCCGGGACCCCCAACCCCCGGGACCCCCAAACAGCCCCCAACCCCCTCCGGGACCCCCAACCCCCCCCGGGACCCCCAAATACCCCCCAACCCTCCTGGGACCCCCCCAAAACACCCCCAAGACCCACAAACACCCCCGGGACCCCCCAGGACCCCCTGGAACCCCCCAGCCCCTGGGACCCTCAAACATCCCCCAACCCCCCCGGGACCCCCCCAAACACCCCCAGGACCCCCAACCCCCCCCCCGGGACCCCCCAGCCCCCACTCACAATTTCTGGGCGTGGCTGATGCGGTTGTAGAGGACGTTGATCTGGGGGGGGGGGGGCAAGAGAGAGACTGGTGGGGAGGGCCCAGGCGTCCGGGCATCTCCAGCCAGGGGGCCCAGGCGTCCGGGCGCCCCCTCCCCACCCAGGGACCCAGGCGTCTGGGTGCCCCCCCCCAGGGGGCCCAGGCGTCCGGGCGCCCCCTCCCCACCCAGGGACCCAGGCGTCCGGGCGCCCCCCACCCAGGGGGCCCAGGCGTCCGGGCGCCCCCTCCCCACCCAGGGACCCAGGCGTCCGGGCGCCCCCTCCCCACCCAGGAACCCAGGCGTCCGGGTGCCCCCCCCCAGGGACCCAGGCGTCCGGGCGCCCCCTCCCCACCCAGGGACCCAGGCGTCCGGGTGCCCCCCACCCAGGGGGCCCAGGCGTCCGGGCGCCCCCTCCCCACCCAGGGACCCAAGCGTCCGGGTGCCCCCTCCCCACCCAGGGACCCAGACGTCTGGGCGCCCCCCACCCAGGGGGCCCAGGCGTCCGGGCGCCCCCTTCCCACCCAGGGGACCCAGGCATCCGGGCGCCCCCTCCCCACCCAGGGACCCAGGCGTCCGGGTGCCTCCTCCCCACCCAGGGACCCAGGCATCCGGGTGCCCCCCACCCAGGGAGCCCAGGCGTCTGGGCGCCCCCTCCCCACCCAGGGGGCCCAGGCATCCGGGTGCCCCCCCCAGGGGACCCAGGCATCCGGGCGCCCCCTCCCCACCCAGGGACCCAGGCGTCCGGGCGCCCCCTCCCCACCCAGGGACCCAGGCATCCGGGTGCCCCCCCCAGGGGGCCCAGGCGTCCGGGCGCCCCCTCCCCCCCCAGGGGGCCCAGGCGTCCGGGCGCCCCCACCTCGTATTTCTGCCTCCGCAGCTTCTCCATGAGGTCGAACTTCTCCGACTCCAGCTGCTGGATCCAGTCGTGCAGCTCCTTGGCCTTGGCCCTGGGGGGGGGGGGGGCCGAGGGGGGGGGGTGAGCGGATAGGGGGCCGGGGGGGCCCCGGGGGGGGCGGGGGGGGGCCGGGGGGGGCACCTGAGCTCGTCCTCCCGCAGCTGCTCCACGTGCAGCGGCCGCTTGCGCTCCGCCAGGATCCGCAGCTTCATCTCGCGGCCCGTCTGCCGCTTGCCCCGCTTCTGCTCCGCCTGCCCGGGGGGGGCCGGGGTCCCTGCGGGGCTCCTGCAGGGCCCCCGCCCGGGGGGGGGGCTCGGGGGGTCCCTCTGGGGGTCTCCTGACCAAGGGGGGGCTCCTGGGGGTCTCTGGGGGTCCCTCTGGGGGTCTCCTGCCCAAGGGGGGGGCTTCTGGGGGTCCCTCTGGGGGTCTCCTGACCAAGGGGGGGGCTTCTGGGGGTCCCTCTGGGGATCTCCTGACCAAGGGGGGGCTCCTGGGGGTCTCTAGTGGGCTCCTGGGGGTCTCTAGGTGTCCCTCTGGGGGTCTCCTGCCCAAGGTGGGGGCTTCTGGGGGTCCCTCTGGGGGTCTCCTGACCAAGGGGGGGCTCCTGGGGGTCTCTAGTGGGCTCCTGGGGGTCTCCAGGTGTCCCTCTGGGGGTCTCCTGCCCAAGGTGGGGGCTTCTGGGGGTCCCTCTGGGGGGTCTCCTGACCAAGGGGGGGCTCCTGGGGGTCTCTAGGGGTCCCTCTGGGGGTCTCCTGACCAAGGGGGGGCTCCTGGGGGTCTCTAGTGGGCTCCTTGGGGTCTCTAGGGGTCCCTCTGGGGGTCTCCTGCCCAAGGGGGGGCTCCTGGGGGTCTCTAGGGGTCCCTCTGGGGGTCTCCTGACCAAGGGGGGGGCTCCTGGGGGTCTCTAGTGGGCTCCTTGGGGTCTCTGGGGGTCCCTCTGGGGGTCTCCTGCCCAAGGGGGGGCTCCTGGGGGTCTCTAGGGGTCCCTCTGGGGGTCTCCTGACCAAGGGGGGGGCTCCTGGGGGTTTCTAGTGGTCCCTCTGGGGGTCTCCTGACCAAGGGGGGGGCTCCTGGGGGTCTCTAGTGGGCTCCTTGGGGTCTCTGGGGGTCCCTCTGGGGGTCTCCTGCCCAAGGGGGGGCTCCTGGGGGTCTCTAGTGGGCTCCTTGGGGTCTCTGGGGGTCCCTCTGGGGGTCTCCTGCCCAAGGGGGGTCCTTGGCATCCCTACGGGGCTCCTGAGGGTCTCTATGGGGCCCTTTGGGATCTCTGGAGGTCCCTATGGGGCTCCTGGAGGGGTCCCCTGCCCCAGGGTGGGTTCCCTATTGGGATCTCCTTCCCAAGGGGGGGCTCCTGGGGGTCTCTAGGGGCTCCTGGAGGCCCCTGGGGGGTCCCGGATGCCCCACGCCAGCCCCACCTTAACCAGGTACCCCCCAAAGTGGGGCATGTTGGAGAGAACTTTCTTCTTCTTGGCGTCGTCCTCAGCCCGTTTCTTGGCTTCCTCCTCCTCCTTCCTCATCTTCTCCTCCTGCCGGGGGGACGCGGGCTGGGACGGGGCCCTGGGGGTTCCCAGTGTCCCCAGGGGGGTCTCCAGGATGTCCCTGGTGTCCCCAGGGGGGGCCCTCATGGGCCTGGGGTGGTCACGGTGGCCCCAAGAAATCCCAGGTGACTCCAGGAGGGTCCCCAATGTCCTTGGGGTGGTCACGATGGCCCTGGAGGATCTCCAGGGGGTCCCAGGGCTCCCCAAGTGGGTCTCCCATGGTCCTGGGGTGGTCACCATAGCTCCAGGAGGTCCCCCGGGGGGTCCCAAGGGTCCCCAGGTGGGTCTCTGACAGCCCTAGGTGGTCGCAATGGCCTCAGGAGGTCCCAGGTGACGCCAGGATGTCCCTGGTCTCCCCGGGGGGGGGTTCCCGATGGCCCTGGGGTGGTGGCGATGGCCCTGGGGGGTCCTCCAGGGTCCCTGGTGTCCCCGACGTCCCCGCTCACCACCAGCCGCGCCTGCCGCTCCCGCTCCTTCTCCGTCCGGCTCCGGAGCTGCTCGTTGCGCTCGGCCCGGCGGCGTTCCTGGGGGACGGGGACGGTGGCACCGGACCCCCGGCTGCCCCTCACCGGACCCTCCGGCCCCACGGTGGGCTCCAGGAGGACCCTGGTGTCCCCCCCATGTCCCATGTCCCCACAGTGGGCTCCAGGAGGGTCCTGGTGTCCCCCCCATGTCCCATGTCCCCACAGTGGGCTCCAGGAGGACCCTGGTGTCCCCCCAATGTCCCATGTCCCCACGGTGGGCTCCAGGAGGACCCTGGAGTCCCCCCGTGTCCCATGTCCCCACGGTGGGCTCCAGGAGGACCCCCGTGTCCCCCCAATGTCCCATGTCCCCACAGTGGGCTCCAGGAGGACCCTGGTGTCCCCCCAATGTCCCATGTCCCCACAGTGGGCTCCAGGAGGGTCCTGGTGTCCCCCCGTGTCCCATGTCCCCACGGTGGGCTCCAGGAGGACCCCCGTGTCCCCCCAATGTCCCATGTCCCCACGGTGGGCTCCAGGAGGACCCCCGTGTCCCCCCAATGTCCCATGTCCCCATGGTGGGCTCCAGGAGGACCTTGGTGTCCCCCCGTGTCCCACGTCCCCACGGTGGGCTCCAGGAGGACCCTGGTGTCCCCCCCATGTCCCATGTCCCCACGGTGGGCTCCAGGAGGACCCCCGTGTCCCCCCCCACGCCCCCGCGTCCCCCGTCCCTACGATGCGCTCCATGAGGGCCACCAGCTCCTCCTCCTCGCGCCGGCGCTGCTCGAAGTGGGCGTCGATGAGGGTCTGCAGCTCCAGCAGGTCCTTCTCCATCCGCTTCCGGTGGATGTCCTGGGCCGCCGCCGCGTCAGACCCACGGCGCCACCCACGCGGTCCCCCACCGGGCCACCCATGGCCCCGCTCACCCCCACGGTCACCCGCAGCCACCCATGGGGACACCCACGGCCACGCTCAGACCCACGGTGTGACCCTCAGGGCCACCCACGGCCATGGGCAGGTCAACGGCCACCTATGGGGCCACCTACAGCCACCCTCAGCCCCACGGCCACCCATGGGGACACCTATGGGGCCACCCATGGCCACCCTCAGCCCCATGGGGAGACCCACAGCCCCCCATGGGCCACCCATGGCCACCCTCAGCCCCACGGCCACCCATGGGGACACCTATGGGGCCACCCATGGCCACCCTCAGCCCCATGGGGAGACCCACAGTCCCCCATGGGCCACCCATGGCCACCCTCAGCCCAACGGCCACCCACAGGGCCACCCATGGCCACCCTCAGCCCCACGGCCACCCATGGGGACACCTATGGGGCCACCCATGGCCACCCTCAGCCCCATGGGGAGACCCACAGCCACCCTCAGCCCCACGGCGAGGCCCCCGGCCCCATAGCGGCCCCCACTCACATCGAAGTCGACCCGCTCGCCCTCGGGGATCTTGGGGGGGGCCAGCTGGGGCACGACGGGCCTGGGGGGCCGGGGTCAGCCGGGGGGGGCACTGGGGTCGCCCCCTCCGGCCCCCCAACCCCGACCCCCGTCCGGCTCACCGGGGCCTGGGACGCTCCTCCTCTGGGGGGGGGGAAAGCGGGTCAGGGGGGCCGGGGGGGCTATGGGGGGAGCAGGGGGGCTATGGGGGGGCTATGGGGACCGAGAGGGGGTCATGGGGTGGATCCGTGCGGGGGAGCAGGGGGTTATGGGGGGGTCTATGGGGGTCCATGGGGGGAGCCCGGGGGGCTGGGGGGGTCTACAGGAGGCAATAGGGGTCTATGGGGGGCAATAGGGGGAGCCACGGGGGGTCCTTGGGGGGTGAGGAGGGCGGGGGGGCAATAGGGGTCTAGTGGGGGCTACGGGGGGGAGCAGGGGGTCTATGGGGGCAAGGGGGGTCGGGGGATGAGCCATAGGGGGGCAACAGGGTCCCTGGAGGGGTCCAGGGGGGGGTCTATGGGGATCTGGGGGGGTCCATGGGGAGTCTATAGGGGGTTCATGGGGGTCTATGGGGAGCTGGGGGGGGTCTATGGGTGTCCATGGGGGGTGAGAAGGGCTGGGGGGGCCTGGGGGGGTCCATGGGGGTCTATGGGAGGGGGGGGTCTATGGGGGGGTCTATGAGGGGTCTGTGGGGGGGGTCTATGGGGAGCTGGGGGGGGTCCATGGGGCTCTACAGGGGGTTCAGGGGGTCACCTGGGGGGGTCTATCGGGGTCCATGGGGTCTATGGGAAGTGGGGGGGGTCTGTGGGGGGTCTATGGGGAGCTGGGGGGTCCATGGGGGGGTCTATCGGGGTCCATGGGGTCTATGGGGGGCTGGGGGGACCCACGGGGGTCTATGGGGGGGCGGGGGTCTATGGAGGGGTCCATGGGGGGGAGCAGGGGTTCCGGGGGGGTGAGGGGTGCCATTGGGGGTCTTTGGGGGGCCGTGGGGGTCCCCGGGGGTCTATGGGAAGTGGGGGGAGTCTTTGGGGGGGTCTATGGGGAGCTGGGGGGGTCCATGGGGGGGGTCTATTGGGGTCCATGGGGTCCGGGGGGGCCATGGGGGGTCTATGGGGGGCTGGGGGGGCCACGGGGGTCTCGGGGGACCCCCGGGTCCTACCTGGCTCCTCGGGCGCCTTCGAGGGCTCCGTCGCTGTGGGGGGTCCGGGGGGTCCGGGGGGGCCCGGGGGGGGCAGAGGGTCAGGGTCTACCCGACCCCCCCCCCCACGGGGGGCCCCGGCGTCCGGGGGGGGTCCAAAGTGGGGGGGGCGGGGGACTTGGGGGGGGTCCTTGGATTTTGGAGGGTCCCGGGGATTTTTAGAGGGTCTCAGGGTTTTGGGGGGGGTCTCGGGTATTTCGGGGGGCTCCAGGGTTTGGGGGGGTCCCAGGGATTTCAGGGGGGTCCAGGGAGGGTTTCGGGGGGTCCCAGCGTTTGGGGGGCCCCAGGGGGTCCGAGGGATTTTGGGGGGGTTCCTGGGGTTTTGGGGAGTCTCAGGAGGTTTGGAGGGGTCCCAGGGGGTCTGGGGGGGTCCGAGAGATTTGGGGGGGGCGGGGAGGGTTTGGGGATCCCGGGGGAGTTTTGAGGGGTCCCAGGGGGTCTGGGGGGTCCCAGGGACTTTGGGGGGGTCCTGAGGTTTTGGGGAGTCTCAGGGGGTTTGGGGGGGTCCCAGGGGCTCTGGGGGGGGTCCTGGGGTTTCGGGGGGGTCCCAGGGGCTCTGGGGGGTCTGGGGATTTTGGGGGGGTCCTGGGGTTTCAGGGGGTCCCAGGGGGTCTGGGGGGTCCCAGGGACTTTGGGGGGGTCCTGGGGTTTCGGGGGGTCCCGGGGGGTCTGGGGGGGGTCGGGGGGGTCCCATCCAACTGACCTTCCTCCTCCTCTTCCTCGGGCTGCTCCTCCTCGGGCTGCTCCTCCTCTGGGGGGCGCGGGGGGGGGGGTCAGAGTTAGGGACCCCCCCGACCCCCCCGGCCGTTAATGTTAATTAACACCCCAGATCTCATTAGTGACCCCCCCCGATACCCTCATTAACCATTAACAAACCGCAGCCAAGGCCCCGCTTCGTTAGCAGAGAGGTTGATTAACACCCGTGGTTAATGAGCCACTTGGGGGGGGGTTAATTAAGGCAGAGTTAGTTAAGAGGAGTTTATTAAGGGGGTTTAATTATGGGGGGGGTAATGGGGTCCCCAGGCTCAGCCCCCCCCCCCAGTTCGTTAGGGGGCGGCCGACGAGCCGGGGCCTTCGTTAGCTAACGAGCTGCGGGGGGGGGGTCACTCACCTTCGGGCTGCTCCCTGGGGGGGGAAGGAGAGGGGTGAGGGGGGGCACCAGTATGGGGGGATGAAACCAGTATGGGGGGACCCAGACCAGTAAGGGGGGGGCACCAGTATGGTGGGGGGCCCAGACCAGTATGGGGGGAGGAAACCAGTATGGGGGGGCAGACCAGTATGTGGGGCACCAGTATGGTGGGGGGCCCAGACCAGTATGGGGGGGGCACCAGTATGGTGGGGGGCCCAGACCAGTATGGGGGGGGGCCCAGACCAGTATGGGGGGGGGGACACCAGTGGAGGGGGCCCAGACCAGTATGGGGAGGTCCTGATCCCAGTACGGCGGCACTGGGGACCCTGATCCCAGTATGGGGGGAGCCCAGATCAATACAGGGACGGGCAGACCAGTATGGGGGGGGGGGCTAGACCAGTCTAGGGGACACTGGGGGGGGCCTGGTCCCAGTAAGGGAAGCTCCATCCCAGTACGAGGGTCCCAGTTCCAGTATGGGGGGGGGCCCATCCCAGTACAGGGGCAATGGGGAGTACTGGGGGGACTCTGGCCCCAGTTTGGGACTGGGGCGGGGGCCCAGGCGTCCGGGGGGCCCAGGCGTCCGGGGTCACTCACTCCTCGTACTCCTCCTCGGCCTCAGACATGGCTGCGGTTGGCGGCGCCTGGGCGGATTTTGGGGGGGGTCAGGAGAGCGGGGGGGCGACCCCCGTCCCCTATAGCCCCCATCTCCCCTATAGCCCTCATCTCCCCCTATAGCCCCCCATTAGCCCCTATAGCCCCGTCTGCCCTGTAGCTCTCCATGTTCCCCTATAGCTGCATCTTCCCCCATAGCTCCCATCACCCCCTATAGCCCCCATTAGCCCCTATAGCCCCCAATTAGCCCCATAGCCCCCATCACCCCCTATAGCCCCCATTAGCCCCTATAGCCCTTCATCACCCCCTATAACGCTCATTACTGCCCATACCCTCGTCTCCCTTATAGCTGCATCTCCCCTATAGCCCGTCATCCTCTATAACCCCCCGTTACACCCCCTATAGCCCCCATCTCCCCTATAGCCCCCCGAGACCCCCCATAGCCCCCAGCGCCCCCCCGGCACCGGTGTCTCCCTCGTCCGGTCGCTCTCGGGGCTCTGCCGGCGTCGCCGCCCCCCCACCCCGGGGTCCCTTTATGGGGGCTCGTCCCGCCCCCGCGTGACGCCCCCCCCCCGGGCCCCCCGGGACCCCCTGGCCCAACAACGGCCCGAGCTCATTGTTCCCAAAATGCCTCCGAAATGTCACCGACACCCGACACCCCGCAGCTGTCGGGGCTAAACATAGCTGGGGGGCCCGGACGCCTGGGCCCCAGGGGACAGCGGGGCCCCCGGACGCCTGGGCCCCAGGGGACAGCGGGGCCCCCGGACGCCTGGGTCCCCCCTAGGGCAGCAGGGCGGAGCGGAGGCAGCCCGGACGCCTGGGCCCCGGGGGGCGGCGGGGCCCCCGGACGCCTGGGTCCCCCCGGGGCAGCAGGGCAGAGCGGAGGCAGCCCGGACGCCTGGGCCCCAGGGGACAGCGGGGCCCCCGGACGCCTGGGTCCCCCCGGGGCAGCAGAGCCCGCGGGGCGGAGCGGAGGCAGCCCGGACGCCTGGGCCCCAGGGGACAGCGGGGCCCCCGGACGCCTGGGTCCCCCCGGGGCAGCAGGGCGGAGCGGAGGCAGCCCGGACGCCTGGGCCCCGGGGGACAGCGGGGCCCCCGGACGCCTGGGTCCCCCCGGGGCAGCAGGGCGGAGCGGAGGCAGCCCGGACGCCTGGGCCCCGGGGGACAGCGGGGCCCCCGGACGCCTGGGTCCCCCCGGGGCAGCAGGGCGGAGCGGAGGCAGCCCGGACGCCTGGGCCCCGGGGGACAGCGGGGCCCCCGGACGCCTGGGTCCCCCCAGGGCAGCAGAGCCCGCGGGGCGGAGCGGAGGCAGCCCGGACGCCTGGGCCCCAGGGGACAGCGGGGCCCCCGGACGCCTGGGTCCCCCCGGGGCAGCAGGGCGGAGCGGAGGCAGCCCGGACGCCTGGGCCCCAGGGGACAGCGGGGCCCCCGGACGCCTGGGTCCCCCCGGGGCAGCAGGGCGGAGCGGAGGCAGCCCGGACGCCTGGGCCCCGGGGGACAGCGGGGCCCCCGGACGCCTGGGTCCCCCCGGGGCAGCAGGGTGGAGCGGAGGCAGCCCGGACGCCTGGGCCCCAGGGGACAGCGGGGCCCCCGGACGCCTGGGCCCGCTCCCCATCTTTGGAAGGCCACAGGGGGAGAACAAAGGCCGGGGGGGGGCCCGGATGCCTGGGTCCTATTCCTGTCCTTTGATGTCACCTCTGTCCCCGCCACCTGTCGGGGACATTCCTGCCCTTTGTTCCAGGATGGCTGCGGGGGCGGGGGGGGGCCCGGACGCCTGGGTCCCCCCGCACCCGCCTGCGGGGCCCAGGCAGAAGCTGGTCTCCAGACTCCGTTTTCTTGCTCTTTTGCCCCAAAACACCGCACTGAAGCGGACCCAGGTGTCCGGTGGTGCGGGGGGGGGGGGCAGCAACCCCGTCTGCCCCCCCGGACGAGGACGCAGCTGCCCCGACCGCAGACCAGAAGCGGCTCGTTCCTATTTTTGTCTTTATTTCAATTTAAAAAAGTGATTTTGCTCCAAAACCTCATGCCCCCCCCCAGCCCCCAGTGTAGCACCAACCCCCCCCCAGCTCTGCCCCACCGGGGGGGGGAAGAGGGAGGAATCACCCCCCCCGCCCCAAGGAGGGTCCCGACCCTCCCTCCCGGGGGGGCCCAGGAGTCCGGCGCTGTCGGGGGCCCCCCCATGAGGTAGGTGTGTGACGCGCCCCCCCCACCCCGCTCCGTACAAACCCCCCCCCCCGAAAGGTAGAAAACAACAGCAGAAAGGGGTGCCCCCCCCCGGGGGGGGCTCAGGCGGAGTCGTGGGCGGCCACGTCCAGGGCGATGGCGCCGTGGCTGACGACCAGGCGGAAGCGGCGGGCGGCCCCGAAGGCCGCCGGGCGCTTGGGGGGCGGCGGGGGGGGGAGCGGGGCCGGCGCGGCGCCCCCCCCGGCCCCCCCCCGGCCCCCCAGCGGGCCCAGGCGCACGTGGGCGAAGAGGGCGAGCTTGGGGTCGGCGGGGGGGCGGGGGGCGGCGGGGGGGGGCAGCCGGGCCAGGCGCACGCGGGGCTCCCGGCGCAGGCGGCAGCGGCCCCGGCAGCCGGCGCAGTCGTGCAGGGCGACGCGGGGCTGCGGCGGCGCGGGGGGGCCGGGGGGGGCCGGGCCGCGCGGGCGGCGGCGGCGGCGGCGGCAGCAGCAGCGCCGGGCCGGACCCCCTCCCCGGCCCCCCCGCGCCCGCTGCAGGCGCCCGTCCGTCTCCCGCAGCTGGTACTTGGGGGGCGGCGGCGGCGGCGGCTGCTGCGCCGGCTCCTTCCTCCGCAGCCGGAACGCGCCCTCGCCCTTCCTGCGGGAGAGAGGCGCCTCAGAGCGGGGCCCAGGCGGCCGGGGGGCCCAGGCGTCCGGGGGGCCCTACTGCACCCCGCACTGAACCCGGGGACCCAGGCGTCCGGGGGGCCCAGGCGTCCGGGGGGCCCTACTGCTCCCCGCACTGAACCCGGGGACCCAGGCGTTCGGGGGTCCCAGGTGTCCGGGGGGCCCAGGCGTCCGGGGGGCCCTACTGCACCCCGCACTGAACCCGGGGACCCAGGCGTTCGGGGGTCCCAGGTGTCCGGGGGGCCCAGGCGGCCGGGGGGCCCTACTGCTCCCCGCACTGAACCCGGGGGCCCAGGCGGCCGGGGGGCCCAGGCGTCCGGGGGACCCTACTGCACCCCGCACTGAACCCGGGGACCCAGGCGTTCGGGGGGCCCAGGCGTCCGGGGGGCCCTACTGCACCCCGCACTGAACCCGGGGACCCAGGCGTTCGGGGGACCCAGGTGTCCGGGGGGCCCAGGCGGCCGGGGGACCCTACTGCTCCCCGCACTGAACCTGGGGACCCAGGCGTTCGGGGGGCCCAGGCGTCCGGGGGGCCCTACTGCACCCCGCACTGAACCCGGGGACCCAGGCGGCCGGGGGACCCAGGCAGCCGGGGGGCCCAGGCAGCCGGGGCACCCTACTGCTCCCTGCACTGAACCTGGGGACCCAGGTGTTCGGGGGGGGCCCAGGAGTCCTGGGGACCCTACTGCACCCCACCCTGAACCCGAAGACCCAGGTGTCCCGGGGACCCAGGCGTCCGGGGGGGGCCCAGGCGTCCGGGGGGGGCCCTACTGCACCCCGCACTGAACCCGGGGACCCAGGCGGCCGGGGGACCCAGGCGGCCGGGGGGCCCTACTGCTCCCCGCACTGAACCTGGGGACCCAGGCGTTCAGGGGGGGGCCCAGGCGTCCGGGGGGGCCCTACTGCACCCCGCACTGAACCCGGGAACCCAGGCGTCCGGGGGGGCCCAGGCGTCCGGGGGGGCCCTACTGCACCCCGCACTGAACCCGGGAACCCAGGCATCCGGGGGGGCCCAGGCGTCCGGGGGGCCCTACTGCACCCCACGCTGAACCCCCCCGAGGTGCCCCTGGGGACCCTGGCAGCTGGGGACCCACAGCACCCTGGACAGCGCCTGGGGGGGAGGGGGGAACCACAGCAGGCCCCGCCCCTCGGGCCCCGCCCCAGCAGGCCCCGCCCCTCGGGCCCCGCCCCAGCAGGCCCCGCCCACCTCTCGCAGGTGCGGCACTCGCAGAGCTCGTTGTTCTCCCCGAAGAAGCTCTCGCCGTAGAAGCAGGTGATCTCGTCCTGCGGCTCGATGTCCCGCAGCACCTTCACGCAGGCCGCGTTCCCCTCCGTGGGCACGAACTGGGCGCACGTCAGCCGCGGGGGGCCCCGGCGTCCGGGCACCCCCCGGCCCTCCCCCCCGCCGCCGCCGCCCCGAGGGGCCCCGGCGTCCGGGCGCCCTTACCTTGCAGTTGGGCCGGCAGTCTGCGGAGAGCGGAGAAGTCGCCGTCAGCAGCGGCTCGCGGCGCCCGCCGGCCCCGGAGCCCCAGGCACGGGGGGGGGTCGGGGCGTCCCGGGGGGGGTCCCGGGGGTGGTCGGGGGCCCCGGGGGGTGGTCAGGGATCCAGTTGGGGGTCCCGAGGACAAGCAGGGGTCTGGTTAGGGGTCCGGGAGGGTCAGGAGAGGGTTGGGGGCCCCCAGGTTTGGCCATCGGACCGGTTGGGGTCCCAGGAGCGATCAGGGCTCTGGTCGGGGTCCTGGGGAGGAGTCGGGGGGCAGCCAGGGGCCCCAGGCAGCAACGGGGGGCTCCTGGGGGGCCATTGGGGGTGTCCCAGGTGGCTGTTGGGGGCCTAGGGGGTGGTTAGGGGTCTCGCTGGGGGCCCTGGGTGGTCTGCTGGGGGGTCGTCAGGGGCTCTGGGGACAGTTGGGGGGCTGTTGGGGGGTCCTGGGGGTAATGGGGGGGTCTGCTGGGGGCCCTGAGGGGCTGTTGGGGAGCCTGGTGAAAGCTGGGGGGGGCTGCTGGGGGTCCTAGGGGATGGCTGGGGGTCACGCAAGGGACCCTGGAGGGGCCATTGGGGGTCCCAGGGGCAGCTGGGGGGCTGTTGGGAAGTGGCCGGGGGTCCTGGGGGGGGCCCTGGGGGGCTGTTAGGGGTCCCACCGGGGGGCCCTGGGGGGGGCTGTTGGGGTCCCAGGGGGCCTGAGAACAGCTGGGAGGCTGCTGGGGGTCCCTGGGAGGCTGCTGGGGGTGGCCAGGGGTCCTGTCAGGGGCCTTGGGGGGGCTGTTGGGGGGTCCCAGGGGGCCCTGGGGACAGCTGTGGGTGGCCGGGGGTCCCGGGGGGCTGTTGGGGGTCCCAGGGGGCCCTGGGGACAGCTGGGAGGCTGCTGGGGGTCCCAGGGGGGCTGTTGGGGGTTCCGGGGACAGCTGGGGGGTGGCCGGGGGTCCCGGGGGGGCTGTTGGGGGTCCCGGGAACAGCTGGGGGGTGGCTGGGGGTCTGGGGGGGCCCTGGGGGGTGGCCGGGGGTCCCAGGGGGGGCTGTTGGGGGTCCCAGGGGCAGCTGGGAGGTGGCCGGGGGTCCCAGGGGGGCCCTGGGGGGCTGTTGGGGGTCCCAGGGGCAGCTGGGAGGTGGCCGGGGGTCCTGGGGGGGCTGTTGGGGGTCCCGGGGGCAGCTGGGGGGTGGCCGGGGGTCCCAGGGGGGCCCTGGGGGGGGCTGTTGGGGGTCCCAGGAGCAGCTGGGGGGTGGCCGGGGGTCCCGGGGGGGCTGTTGGGGGTCCCGGGGGCAGCTGGGGGGTGGCCGGGGGTCCGGGGGGGGCCCTGGGAGGTGGCCGGGGGTCCCGGGGGGGGCCCTGGGGGGTGGCCGGGGGTCCCGGGGGTCCCAGGGGTGGCCCTGGGGGGTGGCCGGGGGTCCCGGGGGGGCTGTTGGGGGTCCCGGGGACAGCTGGGGGGTGGCCGGGGGTCCGGGGGGGGCCCTGGGGGGTGGCTGGGGGTCCCGGGGGGGGCTGTTGGGGGTCCCGGGGGGGCCCTGGGGGGTGGCCGGGGGTCCCGGGGGGGGCCCTGGGGGGTGGCCGGGGGTCCCGGGGGTCCCGGGGGGGCCCTGGGGGGTGGCCGGGGGTCCCGGGGGGGGCTGTTGGGGGTCCCGGGGACAGCTGGGGGGTGGCCGGGGGTCCGGGGGGGGCCCTGGGGGGTGGCCGGGGGTCCCGGGGGGGCTGTTGGGGGTCCCGGGGGCAGCTGGGGGGTGGCCGGGGGTCCCAGGGGGGCCCTGGGGGGCTGTTGGGGGTCCCAGGGGACAGCTGGGAGGTGGCCGGGGGTCCGGGGGTCCCAGGGGTGGCCCTGGGGGGTGGCCGGGGGTCCGGGGGTCCCGGGGGGGCCCTGGGGGGTGGCCGGGGGTCCCGGGGGGGGCTGTTGGGGGTCCCGGGGACAGCTGGGAGGTGGCCGGGGGTCCGGGGGGGGCCCTGGGGGGTGGCCGGGGGTCCCGGGGGGGCTGTTGGGGGTCCCGGGGACAGCTGGGAGGTGGCCGGGGGTCCCGGGGGGGCCCTGGGAGGTGGCCGGGGGTCCGGGGGGGGCCCTGGGGGGTGGCCGGGGGTCCGGGGGGGGCCCACCGTGGTTGATGAAGGCGGCGGGCCCCAGCCAGAGCTGGGCGCAGCGCTTGCGGGTCGAGTACATGATGCTGAAGTCGTTCTCGCCCGAGCGCAGCAGCCCCTCGTCCGGCTCCGTCAGCTCCGCCACGCAGCCCACCAGCAGCTCCAGCTTGTCGTTCTTCCGCCTGCGGGCCGGCCCCGGCGCCGTCAGCGGGCCCCGGCGTCCCCGCGGGCCCCGGCCCCCCGCCCGGCGCCCCCCTACCACGACTTGGTGGAGACGACGCGGGCGCCGTTGGTCTCCAGCGAGTAGCGGCTGCAGGGCAGGATGGCGAAGCCGCTCTCCGGCAGGAAGATCCGGAGGTAGCGGAAAATCTGGGGGGGGGGGGGGGACACGCCGGGCCGTGAGCCGGGCAGGGGCCCCGGCGTCCGGGCCCCCTCCCCCGAGGAGGGGCCCAGGCGTCCCCCTCCCCCGAGGGGGCCCAGGCGTCCGGGCCCCCTCCCCCGAGGAGGGGCCCAGGCGTCCTGCCCCCCACCCGAGGGGCCCAGGCGTCCGGGCCCCCTCCCCCAACGAGGGGCCCAGGCGTCCCCATCCCCCGAGGGGGCCCAGGCGTCCTGCCCCCCACCCGAGGGGGCCCAGGCGTCCCCCGAGGGGGCCCAGGCGTCCTGCCCCCCACCAGAGGGGCCCAGGCGTCCTGCCCCCCACCAGAGGGGGCCCAGGCGTCCTGCCCCCCACCCGAGGGGGCCCAGGCGTCCCCCATGCCCCCCCCGAGGGGCCCAGGCATCCTGCCCCTCCCCCGAGGGGGCCCAGGCGTACCCCCTCCCCCCCCCCACAGAGGGACCCAGGCGTCCCCCATGCCCCCCCCGCAGGGCCCAGGCGTCCCCCATGCCGCGAGGGGCCCAGGCGTCCCCCCTCCCCCGAGGGGCCCAGGCGTCCTGCCCCCCACCCGAGGGGCCCAGGCGTCCCCCATGCCCCCCCCACAGAGGGGCCCAGGCGTCCCCCATGCCCCCCCCACAGAGGGGCCCAGGCGTCCCCCCTCCCCCGAGGGGCCCAGGCATCCCCCATCCCCCCCCCACAGAGGGGCCCAGGCGTCCCCCATGCCCCCCCCCCGCGGGGCCCAGGCGTCCCCCATGCCCCCCCCCCCCCGCGGGGCCCAGGCGTCCGGCTCACGTGGCTCTTGAGCGCCGCCTGCTGCAGCGGCCGCCGCCGCTGGAAGTAGCCGCCGGCCCAGGCGCCGCCCGTCAGGGCGCGAAACGCCGCCTCCAGGTCCCGCCGCCGCCGGAAGCCCTCGACCGCCGCGCGCAGGTGCTGCTGCCGCCGCAGGGCCGGCAGGGGGCTGCACCGGGCCTCAGCGCCCGCACCCCCGGGACCGGGACCCCCCCCCGGGACCCACCGACCGGCACTAGGACCCCCCGGATCCCCTCGGGACTCCCCCCCCCCCAAGACGGGCACTAGGATCCCCCGGGACACCGGGACCGGCGCTAGGACCCCTGAGACCCCCCTGCCTCCCTCGGCCCGGCACCAGGACCCCCCGGGGCACCAGGACCCCCCGGGGCCGACTCTAGGACCCCTGAGACCCCCTCGGGACCGGCGTTAGGACCCCTGAGACCCCCCGGGACCCTCCGGGACCGGCACTAGGACCCCTGAGACCCCCCTGCCTCCCTCGGCCCGGCACTAGGACCCCCCGGGACACTAGGACCCCCCGGGACACCAGGACCGCCGAGGCCGACTCTAGGACCCCTGAGACCCCCCGGGACCGGCGCTAGGACCCCTGAGACCCCCCGGGACCGGCACTAGGACCCCTGAGACCACCCTGCCTCCCCCGGCCCGGCACTAGGACCCCCCCGGGACACCAGGACCGCCGGGGCCGGCATTAGGACCCCTGAGACCCCCCGTGACCGGCGCTAGGACCCCTGAGACCCTCCCCGCGGCCCGGCGTTAGGACCCCCTCCCCCGCCCCGGGACCGCCGCGGCCCGGCGCTAGGACCCCCGTGCCTCCCCGCGGCCCGGCGCTAGGACCCCCGTGCCTCCCCGCGGCCCGGCGCTAGGACCCCGCGGACCTGACGCCCATCTTGTGCGTGCGGAAGCCCAGGACGGAGTCGAGCACGAGGCTCGTGGCCAGGTCGTCGTTCTCGCAGAGCTCCCGCGCCGTCACCCGCGGGGCGCCCATGGTCCGGCCCGGGGCATGCTGCTCCGCCGCCGCCCTGCGCCGCCGCGCCGCCGTGGGCACCCGCACCGCCCCCGGGGGACCGGGCGGGCGGAGGCACCCCCTCCCGCTACCGTAATGCGCCCAGCGCACCGGCCCCGGGACCCCCTCCCGCTACCGTAATGCGCCGAACGCACCGGCCCCGGGACACCCGCTACCGTAATGCGCCCAGCGCATCCGCCCCGGGACACCCGCTACCGTAATGCACCCGACGCACCGGCCCCGGGACCCCCTCCCGCTACCGTAATGCGCCCAGCGCACCGGCCCCGGGACCCCCTCCCGCTACCGTAATGCGCCCGACGCACCGGCCCCGGGACACCCGCTACCGTAATGCACCCGACGCACCGGCCCCGGGACCCCCTCCCGCTACCGTAATCCACCCGCCTCGGGACACCCGCTACCGTAATGCGCCCAACGCACCGGCTCTGGGGCCCCCGTTACCGTAATGCACTCGATGCACCGGCTCCAGGATTCCCCTACCGTAATGCACCCGATGCACACGCCCCGGGACACCCACTACCGTAATGCACCTGACGCACCGGCTCTCAGACAACCGCTACCGTAATGCACTCAATGCACCCACCCCGGGATCCCCCTACCGTAATGCACCCGACGAACCCGCCTCGCGACCCCCCTATCGTAATGCGCCCGATGCAGCCGCACCAGGATCCCTTCCCGTTACCGTAATGCACCCGACGCACCGGCTCCGGGATCCCCCTACCGTAATGCACCCGACGCGCCGGCCCCGGGACACCCGCTACCGTAATGCACCCGACGCACCGGCCCCGGGACACCCGCTACCGTAATGCACCGAACGCACTGGCTCCGGGTCCCTTCTCCCGCTACCATAACGCACCCGATGCACCGGCTCCGGGACCCCCTACCACTACCGTAATGCGCCCAACGCACGGGCCCCAGTGCGGTCGCACACACCCGCGACCCCCCATCCTCGTTACCGTAATGGGGCCGGCAGTGCTCCCCCGCAATGACCCCGCTACCGTAATGGAGCCGACAATGTCCCCCCACCCCCATTGCCCTGTTACTATAAGGGGGGGGTAGAATCGTGCTCTGTTACCGTAATGCTCTCAGTGACCGGCCCCCCGAATCGGCCTTGGGGGCGGGGGGGCTGGAGAGGAAAGAAAGAGAGAAAGAGAGATCTGGCTTCGCCTTAATCCTCCGACTAGCAGCGCCCGCCTGGGTGGGGAAGGGCCGCTGCTTTTACCGTAGCGCTCTGAATAGAGCCCCACCTTCCACCGTAACGCCTCATATAGCAGCCCCCCGTGGGGGGGGGGCGGGAGAGCAACCCTATGCTTACCGTAACGCACCTAATAGCGGAACCCCAGCACTCCGCCTCAGGTGACGGGAGGACAAGGCTTTACCACAATGCTCGTAGTAGCGCCCCCGTCTCGGAGGCGGCTGCTCTGACCCCGGCGATACCGTAACGCTCCGAAGAGCGGCGCCCGCCTCCCTCCACACGGCGGCCGGCGCCAGGCCCCGCGTGGCTCGCCGGTGAGGGACCGTCCAAGGCCGCCCCGCCGCCGGGCACGACGGGGCGGGCCCTTCCCCCCCCCCCCGCGGGGGCCCCGGGACCGGCGGGGAGCGGCCCCGACCTCACCTGCTCCCACCGGCGCCGCCGCCGCCGCCGCCTTTCTCCCTCTCCCGCTGCCCCCCGGAGCCTTCACAGCTCGTGCCCGCCCCCCCGCGCTCCCCATTGGCCCCCGGCACCCGCTCGGCTTCTCCCATTGGCCGCGGGCGCTGTCAGTCGCGCCCTGCCCCGCCCCAGCCCCCCTCACGCGCCCCGCTCGCCTGGCGGCGCCCGCCGCCTCCCATTGGCCTCCGTCCGCGCAGTCCCGCCCCCCGGAGGCCGGGAGCGCCGCTCTCATTGGGCCCGTCGGAGAGCCGCAGCTATTGGCTGAGCCGCCTGCCTGTCGCAGGTAGCCCCGCCCGCTCACTCTCCCTTCCCGCCCTCTTCGGTCGGCGCTCCTCCGCGTCCTATTGGTGCCCGCCGAGCCAATCGGCACGAACCCCGCCCTCCCTCTCTCTCCATTGGCTGGATTCCCCCATCAATCGCATTGCCCCGCCCTGTTCCCCACCAGGTCCCGCCCCGACCGAGCCCACCCCGCCCTCCCCAGCTCCTATTGGCCTCGCGCCTCGTCAATCACCCGCCTTGCCCCTCCCCCGCACCGTGGGGCGCCCGCCCCCGGCGCCGCTCCGCTCGCTCCCATTGGCTGAGAGAGCTGTCGCTCAGCGGCACAAAGCGGGGACGCGGGGAGGGGGCCGTGGGGGGGCAGCGCCAGCCTCACGCAGCCGTCCAGGCCCCGCCCCCGCGCTCGGCCCCGCCCCCCGCGCAAGATGGCGGCGCCCAGGGAGCGCGCGAGGCTGTAGGAGGTGCGGGGGGGGGGGAGTTCAGGGGGGGGCGGCGCCGTGCCCGGTCCCCCCGGTTCCCTGACGGCGGTGTCGCCGTAGGATCATGGCGGAGCAGGAAGCCGGGGGGCCGCCGCCCCCCCGCGAGCCCCCCCGCAGCCTGCAGGGGCTGCTGGAGATGGCGGTGACGGCGAGCGAGCCCCAGGCCGAGCCGCGCGAGCCGCTCAGCGACGAGGTGCGCCCGGACGCCTGGGCCCGCGGGGCGGGGGGGAGCCCGGATGCCTGGGCCCTTGACTGGGGGGGAGCCCGGACGCCTGGGCCCTTGACTGGGGGGGAGCCCGGACGCCTGGGCCCTTGACTGGGGGGGAGCCCGGACGCCTGGGCCCGCAGTGGGGAGGGGGATCCCGGACGCCTGGGCCCTTGACTGGGGGGGAGCCCGGACGCCTGGGCCCTTGACTGGGGGGGAGCCCGGACGCCTGGGCCCGCAGTGGGGAGGGGGATCGCGGACGCCTGGGCCCTTGACTGGGGGGGATCGCGGACGCCTGGGCCCTTGACTGGGGGGGATCGCGGACGCCTGGGCCCTTGACTGGGGGGGATCGCGGACGCCTGAGCCCTTGACTGGGGGGGAGCCCGGACGCCTGGGCCTTTGACTGGGGGGGAGCCCGGACACCTGGGCCCGCAGTGGGGAGGGGGAGCCCGGACGCCTGGGCCCTTGACTGGGGGGGAGCCCGGACGCCTGGGCCCTTGACTGGGGGGGAGCCCGGACGCCTGGGCCCTTGACTGGGGGGGAGCCCGGACGCCTGGGCCCTTGACTGGGGGGGATCCCGGACGCCTGGGCCCTTGACTGGGGGGGAGCCCGGACACCTGGGCCCGCAGTGGGGAGGGGGAGCCGGGGCCCCGGGGTGGCGGGGGGCGCCGCGGGCCGGACGCCGGGGCCCCGCTGACGCGCGGTGCCGGCAGCGGCGCGAGTGGCTGGGGGCGGCGGTGGCGGCGGCGCTGGGCGGCGTCGGGGGGGAGTCGGAGCAGCTGCGGCGCTGCCTGCGGCTGCTGCGGGAGCCCCAGGCCGAGGCCGAGGCCGAGTCCAGCCCCGAGCACGTGCTGGAGCTGCTGGCCGAGCTCTGCGAGAGCCTCGACAACGCCACAGGTAGGGGGGCGCTGGGGGGGTCCAAAGGGGGTTTGGGGGGGGCCCAGGGGGTGATTGGGGATGGTTGGGGGGGGTCTGAGGATGCCCAGAGGGGTCCCGGGGGGAGTTGGAGGGGTCCCAGGGGGTGGCTGGGGGTGTTGGGGGGGTCTGGGGATGCTCAGGGGGGTCCTAGGGGGCTTGGGGGGGGTTGGGGTGCTTGATGGGGTCTGGGGGTCCTTGGGGGGGGCTTTGGGGTACCCGAGGGGGGTCTTAGAGGCCTTTATGGGGTCCCAGGGGGTGGCTGATAGAGTATGGGGGGCCCAGAGGGTGGCTGGGGGTGTTGGGGGGGTCTGGGGAGGCCCAGAGGGGTCCTAGGGGGTGGCTGGGGGTGTTGGGGGGGGTCTGGGGATGCCCGGGGGGGGTCCCAGGGGGTGGGGGGGGTCTGGGGATGCCCGGGGGGGGTCCCAGGGGGTGGGGGGGGTGTCGGGGGGGTCTGGGGATGCCCGGGGGGGTCCGAGGGGGTGGCGGGGGGTGTTGGGGGGGGTCTTAGGGTGCTTGAGGGGGGGAGCTGAGGGTACTTGATGGGATCTGGGGGTGCTTGCGGGGGGTTTGGGGTGCCGAGGAGGCTCCCCCCGGGTGGTGGGGGTCCCGGGGTGGGGGGACAGGACGACGCTGACCCCCCCCCCCCCCGGTTGGCGGCAGAGCTGTGCGCGCTGGGGGGCCTGGAGACGGCGGCCGGGCTGCTGGAGGACGCGCGGGCGCCGGTGCGGACGGCGGCCGCCCGGCTGGTGGGCGCCTGCGGGCAGAACCTGCCGGGGGCGGCGGGCCGGGCCCTGGCCCTGGGCTGCCTGCCGGCCCTGCTGCGGCGCCTGCGGGCCGAGCCCGAGCCCGGCGCCCGCCGCGCCGCCCTCTTCGCCCTCTCCTGTGAGTCCTGGGTGGGATTGGGGGGGGGGAACGCACGCGCGCGCCCACCCCCCCCCGGCCCCGCTGAGCGCCCGGCCGCCGCAGGCCTGCTGCGGGCGCGGGCCGAGGGGCTGGAGCAGTTCGAGCGCCTGGGGGGGCTCCCGGCCCTGCTGGAGGCCGCCTGCGGCCCCCCGCCCCCCCTGCGCGCCAAGGCCGCCTTCCTGCTGCACAGCCTGCTGCGCCAGCACCCCCGCCTCAAGGGTGAGCGCCCCCCCCCCCCGGCACCCCCCAGCCCTGCCCTGGGACCCCCCAGGACCCCCCCAGCCCTGCCCTGGCACCCCCGGGACCCCCCCAGCCCTGCCCTGGCACCCCCGGGACCCTCAGGACCCCCCCAGCCCTGCCCTGGCACCCCTGGGACCCTCAGGACCCCCCCAGCCCTGCCCTGGGACCCCCCCCAGCCGTGCCCTGGCATCTCTGGGACCCCCCGGGACCCCCCGGGTCCCCCCCAGCCCTGCCCCGGCACCCCCAGGACCTTCCAGGACCGCCCCAGCTCTGCCCCAGGGCCCCCAGGACCCCCCCCAGCCCTGCCCCGGCACCCCTGGAACCCCCCAGGACCCCCCCAGCCCTGCCCCGGGACCCCCCCAGCCCTGCCCTGGCACCCCTGGGACCCTCAGGACCCCCCCAGCCCTGCCCTGGGACCCCCCCCAGCCCTCCCCTGGTATCTCTGGGACCCCCCGGGACCTCCCCAGCCCTGCCCCGGGACCCCCGGGACCCCCCCAGCCCTGCCTTGGCACCCTTGGGACCCCCCAGCCATGCCCTGGGAGCCCTGGGCCCCCCCCAGCCGTGCCCTGGCACCTCTGGGACCCCCTGGGACCCCTCCCCAGCCCTGCCCTGGCACCCCTCGGGACCCCCCGGGACCCCCCAGCTCTGCCCCAGGACCCCCAGGACCCCCCCCAGCCCTGCCCTGGCACCCCTGGGACCCCCTGGGATCCCTCGGGACCCCCCGCAGACCCCCCCAGCCCTGCCCTGGGACACCCCCAGCCGTGCCCTGGCATCTCTGAGACCCCCGGGACCCCCCCCAGCCCTGCCCCAGCACCCCTGGGACCCTCAGGACCCCCCAGCCCTGCCCTGGCACCCCTCAAGACCCCCCAGGACCCCCCCAGCCCTGCCCCGGCACCCCCAGGACCCCCCGGGACCCCCCCAGCCCTGCCCCAGGACCCCCAGGACCCCCCCAGCCCTGCCTTGGCACCCTTGGGACCCCCCAGCCGTGCCCTGGCACCCCTGGGAGCCCTGGGACCCCCCCAGCTGTGCCCTGGCACCTCTGGGACCCCCTGGGACCCCCCCCCCAGCCCTGCCCCGGCACCCCTCAGGACCCCCTGGGATCCCCCAGCTCTGCCCCAGGACCCCTGGAACCCCCCCAGCCCTGCCCTGGCACCCCTGGGACCCCCTGGGATCCCTCGGGACCCCCCCCAGACCCCCCCCAACCCTGCCCTGGGACCCCCTAGACTCCCTGGCAACCCCTTCCACCCTGCCGTGGCACCCTCGGGACCCTCTGGGACCTCCCCATCCCTGCCCTGGGACCCCCTAGACTCCCTGGCAACCCCTTCCATCCTGCCGTGGCACCCCGGGACCCCTCGGGACCCCCTGGGACCCCCCCCAGCCCTGTCCTGGGACCCCCTAGGACCCCCCATCCCTGCCCCAGGATCCCCAGGGGCCCCCGGGACCCCCCCATCCCTGCCCCGGGACCCCCGACGGCGGCCGCTGACGCCGCCGGGCCGCAGAGCCGCTGTGCCGCATGGGGACGGTGCCGCGGCTGGTGGCCCTGCTGCGCGCCGAGCCCGACGCCGGCCACGAGCACGTCCTGGGCGTCCTGTGCAGGTCAGCGCCGGGGGGGGGGGCGGGGAGGGGGGCCGGGGAGGGGGCCGGGGCCGGGGGGCCGCCCTCACCCTGCCCCCCGGCCCGGCCGGCAGCCTGGCCACCGACTTCGCGCCGGGCGCGCAGGAGTGTCGGGCGCCCGAGCTGGGGCTGGAGCGGCTGCTGCGCGAGAGGAGCCGGCTGCTGCGGGGCCGCGAGGAGTGCCAGGTGCCGGGGGGGTCCGGAGGGGGGCTCGGGGGGTCCTGGGGGGGCTGGGAGGGGGTCCTGAGGGGCTCAGGGGGTCCTGGGGAGAGGTTGGGGGTCTTAGGGGGGCTGGAAGGGGGTCCTGGGGGGCTCAGGGGGTCCTGGGGAGGGGGTTGGGGGGTCTTAGGGGGGCTGGAAGGGGGTCCTGAGGGGCTCAGGAGGTCCTGGGGGGGCTCAGGGGGTCCTGGGGGGGCTGGGAGAGGGTCCTGAGGGGCTCAGGGGGTCCTGCGAGGCTCAGGGGGTCCTGGGGAGGGGGTTGGGGGTCTTGGGGGGGCTGGAAGGGGGTCCTGAGGGGCTCAGGAGGTCCTGGGGGGGCTCAGGGGGTCCTGGGGGGGCTGGGAGAGGGTCCTGAGGGGCTCAGGGGGTCCTGTGAGGCTCAGGGGGTCCTGGGGAGGGGGTTGGGGGTCTTGGGGGGGCTGGAAGGGGGTCCTGAGGGGCTTGGGGGGTCCTGGGGGGCTGGGAGGGGGTCCTGAGGGGCTCAGGAGGTCCTGGGGGGGCTCAGGGGGTCCTGGGGGGGCTGGGAGAGGGTCCTGAGGGGCTCAGGGGGTCCTGCGAGGCTCAGGGGGTCCTGGGGAGGGGGTTGGGGGTCTTGGGGGGGCTGGAAGGGGGTCCTGAGGGGCTTGGGGGGTGCTAGGGGGGCTGGGAGGGGGTTCTAGGGGGCTCAGGAGATCCTGGGGGGGCTGGAAGGGGGCCCTGAGGGGCTTGGGGGGTCCTGGGGGGCTCAAGGAGCCCAGAGGGGGCTTGGGGGGTTCTGGGGGGGGCTCAGGGGGTCTTGGGGGGACTTTGAGGAGGTCCGGGGGGGCTCAGGGGGTCCTGGGGGGGGGCTTGGGGTCTTGAGGGTCTGTGGGGGTCTTGGGCTCAGGGGGACCTGGGGGGCTCAGGGGGTCCTAGGGGGGCTTTGAGGGGGCCCTGAGGTATTAGGAAGGCTTTGAGGGGGTCTTGAGGGACTCAGGGGGTCCCTGAGGGGCTCAGGTGGTCCTGGGGGAGGTTGGGGAGGCTGAGGGGGGTCCTAGGGGGGCCTTGGGGTGATCCTGGGGGGGCTCAGTAGGGGCTCAAGGAGCTTGGGGGGCCTTGGGGGGGCTTTGGGGAGGCTGAGAGGGATCTGGGGGTCCTGAGGGTCTTCAGGGGGTCCCTGGGGGGGGGCTCATGGGGTCCCTGGGGGGCTGGGGGGGTCCCGGGGGTCCGACCACCCCCCCCCCGTGACCCCCTTGCCGGCGGCAGGAGGAGCTGGAGTTCTGCGAGCAGCTGCTGCTGCTCTGCTTCGGGCCCCCCCCCGAGGAGGGCGCCGCCGACCGGTGACGGCCCGGGGACCCCCCGGACGCCTGGGCCCCCCCGGAGCCCCCCCGGGACGCCTGGACCCCCCCGGTGCCCCCCGGCCGGGCCCTGCCGGTTCCCAGCAGCCAATAAAGCTTCCGTTTGGGAATGCGGCCCCTCTTCCTCCTTCGCGATGATGTCAGTGCCGTGATGTCACGCACCGGCGCTGACGTCGCGGCGGCTTCTCTCCGCTTCCCCCCCCCCCCCCCGCGGTGATGTCACCGGACGCCTGGCCCCCTCCCCCGCCCCGGCCAGGCCCGGTACCGGCCGTCAGCACCGCCGGGGTGGACAGCGCCGGGGGCGGGGCCTGGCGGGTGGGCGGAGTCAGCCGCTGCCGTGGCGTCCGCGGGGCGGGGCCGGCGGTTGCCGTGGCGACTGCTGGGCGTGGAGGGCAGGGCCAGCCGTTGCCGTGGCGACCGTTAGTCGCGGGGTGTGTGCGGGGGGGACGGTGCCAGCCGTTGCCGTGACGACTGCGGGGCGTGGCCCGCCGCGTGCAGGCGGCGCCAGCCGTTGCCGTGGCGACCGCTGGGCGCGGAGAGCGGGGACGAGCTGTTGCCGTGGCGACCGCGGGGCGCGGGCGGAGCCTGGCGGTGGCCGTTAGTCGCGAGGGCGGGGGGGGCGGGGCCAGCCGTTGCCGTGGCTACCGCGTCCCTCGGCGCGGGGCGGGGCGGCGCCGCGCAGCCCGCGCTCGCTCCCCATTGGGCGGCTGCGGCGGCGGCGGCCTCTCACGGGCCGGTTACCGGCGGGGGCGGGGCTCCGGCCGGCCCCGCCCCTCCCGGTCAGTGCGGCGGCGGCGGCGGCGGCGGCAGCAGCGATGGCGCTGGCGGCCGGGTGCGGGGACGGGCTGGGCACGGTGCGCTGGTGGGGGCTGTCGCCCGCCCTGGACCTGCAGGAGTTCTGTGAGCGCCGCGGCTCCCCGGTGTCGTCGTCGTCCCCCCCCCCCCCCCCCGCCGGTGGCACCGGCCCCGGTGACGCCGCGTGTCCGCAGGCGCCGACGCCGAGCCCGAGCCGGCCCCGGACGGGCGGCCCGAGGTGGCGGCGCTGCTGGTGGGCGCGGCCGAGGGGCGGCACCTGCTGCGCACCATGGCCCGGGCCGCCCGCTGGCCCCTCCGCGCCCTCACCGTACGGACCGGCCCGGGCAACCGGGGGGGGGTCCGGGGGGGTACCGGGAGATAACGGGGTCTATGGGGGGGGTACCGGGAGGTAACGGGGTCTATGGGGGGGGTTCCGGGGGGTAACGGGGTCTATGGGGGGGGTTCCGGGGGGGGTACCGGGGGATAACGGGGTCTATGGGGGGGTCCGGGGGGGTACCGGGAGATAACGGGGTCTATGGGGGGGAACGGGGGGGTACCGGGGTCCCTGAGGGGAGGGTACCGGAGGGTCCCGAATGGGGGGATCCGGAGGGTCCCGGGGGTGCCGGGTGGTCCCGGCTGGTCCCGGCTGGTCCCGGGGGGGCCCCGGGGGGGTGCCGGTCGCTGACGGGCGCCGCAGCTGTACGTGGCCGAGGAGCGGCCCGAGGTGGTGGCGCGGCAGCTGCTCTTCCTGGCGCTGGCGGCGGAGCCCCGGGGCCGCCTGGGGCTGCAAGGTAGGAGCCGGCCCCCCCGGGACCCCCCCGGGGCCAGGGACCCCCCCGGGGAGCAGGGAGCGGGACCCTCCTGGGACCCCCTCGGGGAGCGGGGACCCCCCCCGGACACACCCCCGGGAGCGGGACCCCCCCTGGGACCCAACCGGGGAGCGGGGACCCCCCCTGGACGGGCCCCCCCGAGGAGCGGGGAACCCCCCGGCCTCCCCCGACCGGGGACCGGGACCCCCCTGGGACCCAACCGGGGAGCGGGACCCCCCCGGGACCCCCCCCGGCCCCCTGCGGGGAGCAGGACCCACCTGGGACCCCCGCGGGATCCCCCGACCGTGGAGCGGGGACCCCCCCTGCCCCCCCCGGGACCCCCCCGGGGAGCGGGACCCTCCTGGGACTGGGACCCCCGCGGGACCCCCCGACCGTGGCGCGGGGACCCCCCTGGGACCCCCCCCGGGGAGCGGGACCCCCCCGGGACCCCCGCGGGACCCCCCGACCGTGGCGCGGGGACCCCCCCGGCCCCTCCTGGGACCCCCGCGGGACCCCCCGACCGTGGCGCGGGGACCCCCCCGGCCCCCCCGGGGAGCGGGACCCCCGCGGGACCCCCCTGGGACCCCCCCGGGCCGGGCCGGGGGGGGAGGCGGCTGAGCGCGGCGCGGTGCCGGCAGCGCGGAGCGCGGCGCTGCTGGAGCTGCTGGGCTCGAGCCGGCTGCGCGCCGCCACCGGCTCCTACCTGCGCCGGGCGGCCGGGAGGCTCCGCCGCTGGCTGCGCGCCGGGCCCGCCGCCCCCGGGCCGGCCGACCTGCGGCTGATGAAGGTGCGGGGGGGGGGGACCGGGGGGGGGACCCTGGGGTGGGGGGGGACCCTGGGGTGGGGGGGGACCCGGGCCGGCCGACCTGCGGCTGATGAAGGTGCGGGGGGGGGGGACCCTGGGGGGGGGACCCTGGGGTGGGGGGGGACCCTGGGGTGGGGGGGGACCCGGGCCGGCCGACCTGCGGCTGATGAAGGTGCGGGGGGGGGGGACCGGGGGGGGGGGACCCTGGGGTGGGGGGGGACCCTGGGGTGGGGGGGGACCCGGGCCGGCCGACCTGCGGCTGATGAAGGTGCGGGGGGTCCGGGGGGGGGGACCGGGGGGGGGACCCGGGCCGGCCGACCTGCGGCTGATGAAGGTGCGGGGGGGGGGACCCGGGGGGGTCCGGGGGGGGATCCGGGGGGGCCCGGGGGGGTCCGGGGGGGCCCGGCTGACGGCGGCCCGCAGGCCCGGGAGCGGGACGCGCTGGAGGCGGTGGGGTCGGGGGGGTCCGGGGGGGGTCCGGGGGGGTCCCGGCGGTCCGGGGGGGTCCGGGGGGGTCCGGGGGGGCCCGGCTGACGGCGGCCCGCAGGCCCGGGAGCGGGACGCGCTGGAGGCGGTGGGGTCGGGGGGTCCGGGGGGAGTCCCGGCGGTCCGGGGGGGCCCGGGGGGGCCCGGGGGGGCCCGGCTGACGGCGGCCCGCAGGCCCGGGAGCGGGACGCGCTGGAGGCGGTGGGGTCGGGGGGTCCCGGGGGGGGTCCCGGCGGTCCGGGGGGGTCCGGGGGGGCCCGGGGGGGCCCGGCTGACGGCGGCCCGCAGGCCCGGGAGCGGGACGCGCTGGAGGCGGTGGGGTCGGGGGGTCCCGGGGGGGGTCCCGGCGGTCCGGGGGGGTCCGGGGGGGCCCGGGGGGGCCCGGCTGACGGCGGCCCGCAGGCCCGGGAGCGGGACGCGCTGGAGGCGGTGGGGTCGGGGGGTCCGGGGGGAGTCCCGGCGGTCCGGGGGGGCCCGGGGGGGCCCGGGGGGGCCCGGCTGACGGCGGCCCGCAGGCCCGGGAGCGGGACGCGCTGGAGGCGGTGGGGTCGGGGGGTCCGGGGGAGTCCCGGCGGTCCGGGGGGGGCCCGGGGGGGCCCGGGGGGGCCCGGCTGACGGCGGCCCGCAGGCCCGGGAGCGGGACGCGCTGGAGGCGGTGGGGTCGGGGGGTCCCGGGGGGGGTCCCGGCGGTCCGGGGGGGTCCGGGGGGGCCCGGGGGGGCCCGGCTGACGGCGGCCCGCAGGCCCGGGAGCGGGACGCGCTGGAGGCGGTGGGGTCGGGGGGTCCCGGGGGGGGTCCCGGCGGTCCGGGGGGGTCCGGGGGGGCCCGGGGGGGCCCGGCTGACGGCGGCCCGCAGGCCCGGGAGCGGGACGCGCTGGAGGCGGTGGGGTCGGGGGGGTCCGGGGGGGGTCCCGGGGGGGTCCCGGCGGTCCGGGGGGGCCCGGGGGGGCCCGGCTGACGGCGGCCCGCAGGCCCGGGAGCGGGACGCGCTGGAGGCGGTGCTGCGGCGCTGGCAGCGGCCCGAGCCCGGCGCCTTCCCGCTGCGGCGGCTCTGGGAGCGGCGGCTGCGGCGGCACCTGGGCGCCCGCTACGACTCGCGCGCGGCCGTGGCCGACTGGGAGCTGCGCATGGGGCTGCACGAGCGGGGGGTGAGGGGGGGGCACCGGACCGGGGGGGGGGGGGGACCGGACCGGACCGGGGGGGGGGGGCGGCTGGGAGCTGCGCATGGGGCTGCACGAGCGGGGGGTGAGGGGGGGGCACCGGACCGGGGGGGGGACCGGACCGGGGGGGGGGGCGGCTGGGAGCTGCGCATGGGGCTGCACGAGCGGGGGGTGAGGGGGGGGCACCGGACCGGGGGGGGGGGACCGGCTGGGAGCTGCGCATGGGGCTGCACGAGCGGGGGGTGAGGGGGGGGCACCGGACCGGGGGGGGGGACCGGACGGGGGGGGGGCGGCTGGGAGCTGCGCATGGGGCTGCACGAGCGGGGGGTGAGGGGGGGGCACCGGACCGGGGGGGGGGACCGGCTGGGAGCTGCGCATGGGGCTGCACGAGCGGGGGGTGAGGGGGGGGCACCGGACCGGGGGGGGGGACCGGACGGGGGGGGGGCGGCTGGGAGCTGCGCATGGGGCTGCACGAGCGGGGGGTGAGGGGGGGGCACCGGACCGGACCGGGGGGGGGACCGGACCGGGGGGGGGGGCCGGCTGGGAGCTGCGCATGGGGCTGCACGAGCGGGGGGTGAGGGGGGGGCACCGGACCGGACCGGGGGGGGGACCGGACCGGGGGGGGGGCCGGCTGGGAGCTGCGCATGGGGCTGCACGAGCGGGGGGTGAGGGGGGGGGCACCGGACCGGGGGGGGGCACCGGACCGGGGGGGGGGACCGGCTGGGAGCTGCGCATGGGGCTGCACGAGCGGGGGGTGAGGGGGGGGGCACCGGACCGGGGGGGGCACCGGACCGGGGGGGGGGACCGGCTGGGAGCTGCGCATGGGGCTGCACGAGCGGGGGGTGAGGGGGGGGGCACCGGACGGGGGGGGCACCGGACCGGGGGGGGGACCGGCTGGGAGCTGCGCATGGGGCTGCACGAGCGGGGGGTGAGGGGGGGGGCACCGGACCGGGGGGGGTCCGGGGGGGGGGCGGCTGGGAGCTGCGCATGGGGCTGCACGAGCGGGGGGTGAGGGGGGGGGCACCGGACCGGGGGGGGGCGGCTGGGAGCTGCGCATGGGGCTGCACGAGCGGGGGGTGGGGGGGGGGCACCGGACCGGGGGGGGGGGACCGGACCGGGGGGGGGACCGGCTGGGAGCTGCGCATGGGGCTGCACGAGCGGGGGGTGAGGGGGGGGCACCGGACCGGGGGGGGGACCGGGGGGGGGCGGCTGGGAGCTGCGCATGGGGCTGCACGAGCGCGGGGTGAGGGGGGGGCACCGGACCGGGGGGGGCACCGGACCGGGGGGGGGGACCGGCTGGGAGCTGCGCATGGGGCTGCACGAGCGGGGGGTGAGGGGGGGGGCACCGGACCGGGGGGGGGCACCGGACCGGGGGGGGGGACCGGCTGGGAGCTGCGCATGGGGCTGCACGAGCGGGGGGTGAGGGGGGGGGCACCGGACGGGGGGGGCACTGGACCGGGGGGGGGACCGGCTGGGAGCTGCGCATGGGGCTGCACGAGCGGGGGGTGAGGGGGGGGGCACCGGACCGGGGGGGGTCCGGGGGGGGGGCGGCTGGGAGCTGCGCATGGGGCTGCACGAGCGGGGGGTGAGGGGGGGGCACCGGACCGGGGGGGGGCGGCTGGGAGCTGCGCATGGGGCTGCACGAGCGGGGGGGTGAGGGGGGGGGCACCGGACCGGGGGGGGTCCGGGGGGGGGGCGGCTGGGAGCTGCGCATGGGGCTGCACGAGCGGGGGGTGAGGGGGGGCACCGGACCGGGGGGGGGGGGGACCGGCCGGGGGGGGGACCGGCTGGGAGCTGCGCATGGGGCTGCACGAGCGGGGGGTGAGGGGGGGGCACCGGACCGGGGGGGGGACCGGGGGGGGGCGGCTGGGAGCTGCGCATGGGGCTGCACGAGCGGGGGGTGAGGGGGGGCACCGGACCGGGGGGACCGGACCGGACCGGGGGGGGGGGCGGCTGGGAGCTGCGCATGGGGCTGCACGAGCGCGGGGTGAGGGGGGGGCACCGGACCGGGGGGGGGACCGGGGGGGGGCGGCTGGGAGCTGCGCATGGGGCTGCACGAGCGGGGGGTGAGGGGGGGGCACCGGACCGGGGGGGGGACCGGGGGGGGGCGGCTGGGAGCTGCGCATGGGGCTGCACGAGCGGGGGGTGAGGGGGGGGCACCGGACCGGGGGGGGGGACCGGCTGGGAGCTGCGCATGGGGCTGCACGAGCGCGGGGTGAGGGGGGGGCACCGGACCGGGGGGGGCACCGGACCGGGGGGGGGGACCGGCTGGGAGCTGCGCATGGGGCTGCACGAGCGGGGGGTGAGGGGGGGGCACCGGACCGGGGGGGGGACCGGGGGGGGGCGGCTGGGAGCTGCGCATGGGGCTGCACGAGCGGGGGGTGAGGGGGGGGCACCGGACCGGGGGGGGGGACCGGCTGGGAGCTGCGCATGGGGCTGCACGAGCGCGGGGTGAGGGGGGGGCACCGGACCGGGGGGGGCACCGGACCGGGGGGGGGGACCGGCTGGGAGCTGCGCATGGGGCTGCACGAGCGGGGGGTGAGGGGGGGGCACCGGACCGGGGGGGGCACCGGACCGGGGGGGGGGACCGGCTGGAGCTGCGCATGGGGCTGCACGAGCGCGGGGTGAGGGGGGGGGCACCGGACCGGGGGGGGGACCGGGGGGGGGCGGCTGGGAGCTGCGCATGGGGCTGCACGAGCGCGGGGTGAGGGGGGGCACCGGACCGGGGAGGTCGTACCGGGGGGGCCCGGCCGGGGGGGTCCTCACCCCCCCCCCGCCCCCCCCGCAGGCCCGGACGCTGCAGCGGGGTGAGCGCCGGGGAGGGTCGGACCGGGACGGGGTGGGGGGGGTCCGGCCCGGCGGGGGGGTCCGGCCGGGGGGGGGGGGGTCGGCCCGGGGGGGTCCTCACCCCCGCCCCCCCCGCAGGCCCGGACGCTGCAGCGGGGTGAGCGCCGGGGGGGGTCGGACCGGGACGGGGTGGGGGGGGTCCGGCCCGGCGGGGGGGGTCCGGCCGGGGGGGGGGTCGGCCCGGGGGGGTCCTCACCCCCGCCCCCCCGCAGGCCCGGACGCTGCAGCCCGGCGAGTTCGGCCGCTGGCGCGAGAGCGGCGTCGCCTTCGCGGGCCCCGGGGCCGCCGGCGCGGAGCCCAACTGGACGCTGGCGTCGGGGCGGCTGCCGAGCGCCGTGAGTGCGGGCCGGGGGGGGCCGCGGGGGCCGGGGGGGCGGCCTGACCCCCCCCGACCCCCCCCAGGACGGGCAGCCCGCGCCCGACTGCGGCTACTGGGGCGACATCGTGGCCGGCCCCTTCCTGGCCTTCGGCATCGAGAGCGACGACCCGCGGCTGCTGCGGGAGCGCAACGGGCGGCCGGCCCAGGTGGGGGGGGGGCCGGGGGGGCCGGGGGGGGGGGACGGATATGGGGGGGGACCGGGGGGATCGGGGTAACCGGGGGGGCCGGGGGGGGCGGGGGGGCAGGGGGGGCAGGTGAGGGGGGACGGATATGGGGGGGGACCGGGGGGATCGGGGTAACCGGGGGGAGAGCGGCCAAGGTGGGCCGGGGGGCAGGTGGGGCGGGGGGGGGACGGATATGGGGGGGGGCCGGGGGGATCGGGGTAACCGGGGGGGCGGGGGGGGCGGGAGGGGCAGGTGGGGGGGACCGGGGGGCGGGGGGGGACGGATATGGGGGGGGACCGGGGGGGATCGGGGTAACCGGGGAGGCCGGGGGGGGCCGGGGGGGCAGGGGGGGGCGGGGGGCCAGGTGGGGGGACGGATATGGGGGGGACCGGGGTAACCGGGGGGGCAGGGGGGGGCGGGGGGAGCAGGTGGGGGGACGGATATGGGGGGGCACCGGGGGGATCGGGGTAACCGGGGGGAGAGCGGCCAAGGTGGGACGGGGGGCAGGTGGGGGGGGACGGATATGGGGGGGGACCGGGGGGATCGGGGTAACCGGGGGGGCCGGGGGGGGCCGGGGGGGCAGGGGGGCGGGGGGCAGGTGGGGGGACGGATATGGGGGGGACCGGGGGATCGGGGTAACCGGGGGGGGCAGGGGGCAGGTGGGGGGGGACCGGGGGATCGGGGTAACCGGGGGGGGCGGGGGGGGCAGGTGGGGGGGGACCGGGGGGATCGGGGTAACCGGGGGGGCCGGGGGGGCGGGGGGGCAGGGGGGGCAGGTGAGGGGGGACGGATATGGGGGGGGACCGGGGGGATCGGGGTAACCGGGGGGGCAGGGGGGGGCGGGGGGGCAGGTGGGGGGGGACCGGGGGGATCGGGGTAACCGGGGGGGCGGGGGGGGCAGGTGGGGGGGGACCGGGGGGATCGGGGTAACCGGGGGGGCCGGGGGGGGCGGGGGGGCAGGGGGGGCAGGTGAGGGGGGACGGATATGGGGGGGGACCGGGGGGATCGGGGTAACCGGGGGGAGAGCGGCCAAGGTGGGACGGGGGGCAGGTGGGGCGGGGGGGGGACGGATATGGGGGGGGGCCGGGGGGATCGGGGTAACCGGGGGGGGACCGGGGGGGCGGGGGGGGCCGGTGGGGGGGACCGGGGGGGCGGGGGGGACGGATATGGGGGGGGACCGGGAGGATCGGGGTAACCGGGGGGAGAGCGGCCAAGGTGGGACGGGGGACAGGTGGGGGGGGACCGGGGGGGCAGGGGGGGCCGGGGGGCAGGTGGGGGGGGACCGGGGGTGCAGGTGTGGGGGGGACGGATATGGGGGGGGACAGGGGAGATATGCGGGGGATACGGGGGGGGATCGGGGGGTGCTGGGGGGGTCCCGTGGGGGCCGGGTGGGCTGAGCCGGGGCCGGGGGGTGCCGGGGGGGGTCCCGGGGGCCTGAGCCGGGGCCGGGGGGGTCCCAGGGGAGCCGGGGGGTGCTGGGTGACTGATCCGGGGCCGGGGGGGTCCCAGGGGGGCCGGGGGGTGCTGGGGGGCTGAGCCGGGACCGGGGGGTGCTGGGGGGGCCCCGGGGGGGTCCCAGGGGGGCCGGGGGGTGCTGGGGGGGCCCCGGGGGGGTCCCAGGGGGGCCGGGGGGTGCTGGGGGGGTCCCGGGGGGCTGATCCGGGGCCGGGGGGGGGGCAGAGCGCAGCGCAGGTCTCGCTGGCCAATGTCACGGCGATGCTGGGCGCGCTGCTGCCCCCGGACGGCGATACCGGCACCGGCACCGGCACCGGCTCCGGCACCGACACCGACACCGACACTGACACCGGCACCGGCACCGGCACCGGCGGCTACACCGGCACCGACACTGACACCGGCACCGACACCGGCGGCGACAGTGACAGCGACGGCCCCGGCGTGCCGGGCGGTGAGCGCCCCCCCCCGGGGGACCCCCCCGGTGACCCCCCCGGACCCCCCCGCTGACCCCCCTGTGACCCCCCCCCGCTGACCCCCCCCGCCCCAGGCCCCGCCGCCGCCGTGCGCGTCCGGTTCCTGCCGCTGGGCAGCGCCCGCCGCCCGCCCGCCCGCGCCGCCCTGCGCCGCCGCTGCCGCCTGCTGGTGCTGGGCTCCGGGTGCGGGGGGGGGCACCGCGGGGGGCACCGGGGGGGGGAACCGGGGGGGGAACCGGGGGGGGATCGGGGGGAACCGGGGGGGGCACCGGAGGGGAGCGGGGGGGAACCGGGGGGGGAAACCGGAGGGGGATCGGGGGGAAACCGGGGGGGGGAACCGGGGGGGGATCGGGGGGAAACCAGGGGGGGGGAACCGGGGGGGAGCGGGGGGAAACCGGGGGGGGGAACCGGGGGGGGAACCGGGGGGGGGGACCGGGGGGAAACGGGGGGAAACCGGGGGGGGACGGGGGGAGCGGGGGGACCGGGACCGGGGTGAAACTGGGAGGAACTGGGGGGAACCGGGACCGGGGGGAGTGGGAGGACCGGGACCGGGGTGAAACTGGGGGGAACTGGGAGGAACTGGGGGGAACCGGGACCGGGGGGAGCGGGAGGACCGGGACCGGGGTGAAACTGGGAGGAACTGGGAGGAACTGGGGGGAACCGGGACCGGGGGGAGTGGGAGGACCGGGACCGGGGTGAAACTGCCGGGGGGAGTGGGAGGACCGGGACCGGGGTGAAACTGGGGGGAACTGGGAGGAACTGGGGGGAACCGGGACCGGGGGAGCGGGAGGACCGGGACCGGGGTGAAACTGGGGGAACTGGGGGGACTGGGAGGAGCGGGGGGAGCAGGACAGGGGGGATTGAGACCGGGGGGAGCGGGGGGGGCCGGGGGCAGCGGGGGGCCGGGACCGGGGGGCCGGGGGGGGCCGGGGGGCCGGTTGGCTCAGGCCCGGCCCGGTGGCAGCTGCCTGCAGGACCTGACGCCGGAGCTGGGGGAGCTGGCGGCCCCCGGGGCCACGCTGCTGGTGGAGCTGCCCACGTAGGTACCGGCCCCCCCGGCCCCCCCCGGGCCCCCCCCGGCCCCCCCGGCCCCCGGCCCGGCGCTGACCCCCCCCGCGGCCCCGCAGGTTCGCGCCCTCGCTGGGCCGGCAGCAGCTCGCAGCCCTCCGCGCCCGGGCGGCGGCGCTGGCCGAGGCCGCCGGCTTCCAGCCCTGGGGGGGCCCCGGGGAGCCCCCCGCCTGCGCCCGCTTCCGCCTGCGCCCCCAGCCCTGAGGGGCCCCCCGAGCCCCCCCGCAGCCCCCCCGCCCCCCCGGACCCCCTCAGAGCCCTCTGGACCCCCCCATCCCCCCCGGAACTCCCCAGCCCCTCGACCCCCCCCCCGCAGCCCCCCCCAGACCCCCTCGGATCCCCCTCGACCCCCCCGGACCCCCTCAGAGCCCTCTGGACCCCCCCATCCCCCCGGAACTCCCCCAGCCCCTCGACCCCCCCCCGCAGCCCCCCCCAGACCCCCCTCGGATCCCCTCGACCCCCCCGGACCCCCTCAGAGCCCTCTGGACCCCCCCATCCCCCCCGGAGCTCCCCCAGCCCCTCGACCCCCCCGCAGCCCCCCCCCAGACCCCCTCGGATCCCCTCGACCCCCCCGGACCCCCTCAGAGCCCTCTGGACCCCCCCATCCCCCCGGAGCTCCTCCAACCCCTCGACCCCCCCCGCAGCCCCCCCCGGACCCCCCTCGGAGCCCCTCGACCCCCGGACCCCCTCAGAGCCCTCTGGACCCCCCCCATCCCCCCGGAGCTCCCCCAGCCCCTCGACCCCCCCCCGCAGCCCCCCCCGGACCCCCCTCGGATCCCCTCGACCCCCCCGGACCCCCTCAGAGCCCTCTGGACCCCCCCATCCCCCCGGAGCTCCCCCAGCCCCTCGACCCCCCCCGCAGCCCCCCCCGGACCCCCCTCGGAGCCCCTCGACCCCCCCGGACCCCCTCAGAGCCCTCTGGACCCCCCCCATCCCCCCGGAGCTCTCCCCAGCCCCTCGACCCCCCCGGCAGCCCCCCCCGGACCCCCCTCGGATCCCCTCGACCCCCCCGGACCCCTCAGAGCCCTCTGGACCCCCCCATCCCCCCGGAGCTCCTCCAACCCCCTCTACCACCCCGCAGCCCCCCCATCCCTGACCCCCCAAGGACCCCCCTGGAGCCCCCCAGGACCCTCCCTGACCCCCCCAAGGACCCCCCCCTGGAGCCCCTTGACCCCCCAAGGACTCCCCTGGAGCCCCCCGACCCCCCCAAGGACCCCCCTGGAGCCCCCCAGGACCCCCCTGAACCTCCTCGGAGCCCCCCAGACCCTCCCGGATCCTCCCGGGACCCCTGGTCCCCTCCGGACGCCCCCGGCCCCGCCTCCCGGCGAGACTCCGCCCCTGCCCCGCCCTCCCGGCCAGCCCCAGCTCCGCCCCCGGCCCGTGACTCCGCCCCGGCCCCGCCTCCCGGCCAGCCCCAGCTCCGCCCCCGGCCCGTGACTCCGCCCCGGCCAGCCTCAGCTCCGCCCCCGGCCCGTGACTCCGCCCCGGCCCCGCCTCCCGGCCAGCCCCAGCTCCGCCCCCGGCCCGTGACTCCGCCCCCGGCCCCGCCTCCCGGCGAGACTCCGCCCCACCCCCGGCCCGTGACTCCGCCCCGGCCCCGCCTCCCGGCGAGACTCCGCCCCACCCCCGGCCCGTGACTCCGCCCCGGCCCCGCCTCCCGGTCAGCCTCAGCTCCGCCCCCGGCCCGTGACTCCGCCCTCGACCCCGCCTCATGGCCCGTGACTCCGCCCCCGGTGAGCCACTGCCCGCCCCCGCCCTGTGGCCCCGCCCCGGACCGAGGCCACGCCCCCGCCCATTCATAAAGCGCCGCCGCCCGGGTCCCGGCTCCAGCAGCGTCGAGGTAAGTGGGGGGGCGGGGGAGCCCGGACGCCTGGGTCCCTTGGGGGGGGGGTGACGGGGACGGAGAGGGGAGCCCGGACGCCTGGGTCCCTTGTGGGGGGGGGGGTGACGGGGACGGAGAGGGGGAGCCCGGACGCCTGGGTCCCTTGTGGGGGGGGGTGACGGGGACGCAGAGGGGAGCCCGGACGCCTGGGTCCCTTGGGGGGGGGTGACGGGGACGCAGAGGGGGAGCCCGGACGCCTGGGTCCCTTGTTGGGGGGGGGTGACGGGGACGGAGAGGGGGAACCCGGACGCCTGGGTCCCTTGTGGGGGGGGGGTGACGGGGACGGAGAGGGGGAGCCCGGACGCCTGGGTCCCTTGTGGGGGGGGGGGTGACGGGACGGAGAGGGGGAGCCCGGACGCCTGGGTCCCTTGGGGGGGGGGTGACGGGGACGCAGAGGGGGAGCCCGGACGCCTGGGTCCCTTGTGGGGGGGGGTGACGGGGACGGAGAGGGGGAGCCCGGACGCCTGGGTCCCTTGTGGGGGGGGGTGACGGGGACGCAGAGGGGGAGCCCGGGACGCCTGGGTCCCTTGTGGGGGGGTGACGGGGACGGCAGAGGGGAGCCCGGACGCCTGGGTCCCTTGTTGGGGGGGGGGTGACGGGGACGCAGAGGGGGAGCCCGGACGCCTGGGTCCCTTGTTGGGGGGGGTGACGGGGACGGAGAGGGGGAGCCCGGACGCCTGGGTCCCTTGTGGGGGGTGACGGGGACGGAGAGGGGGAGCCCGGACGCCTGGGTCCCTTGTGGGGGGGTGACGGGGACGGAGAGGGGGAGCCCGGACGCCTGGGTCCCTTGGGGGGGGGGGTGACGGGGACGGAGAGGGGGAGCCGGACGCCTGGGTCCCTTGGGGG
>NW_027182595.1:0-72584 GCF_040807025.1 Struthio camelus
GGTCCAGGCGAGAGGGAAGGAGAGGGCGGGAGAGGTTCCAGCCGAGAGGAAGGGAGATGGAGGAAGAGGGAGGGAGAGGGAGGGAGAGGGTACAGGAGAGAGGGAAGGAGAGGGAGGGAGAGAGTCCAGACGAGAAGGAGGGAGAGGGAGGCAGAGGGAGGGAGAGGGAGTGAGAGGTTCAAGGCGAGAGGGAGGGAGAGGAAGGGAGAGGGTCCGAGGGTCCGAGGGAAATGGAGGGAGAGGGAGGGAGCGGGAGGAAAAGGGTCCAGACGAGAGGGAGGGAGAGGGCGGGAGAGGTTCCAGGGGAGAGGGAGGGAGAGGGAGGGAGAGGGTCCGAGGGACAGGGAGGGAGACGGCGGGAGAGGGTCCAGGCGAGAGGAAGGGAGAGGGAGGGAGATAATCCAGAGGAGAGGGAGGGAGAGGAAAGGAGAGGGTCCAGGCGAGAGGGAGGGAGAGGGAGGCAGACGGAGGGAGAGGGAGGGAGATAATCCAGAGGAGAGGGAGGGAGAGGAAAGGAGAGGGTCCAGGCGAGAGGGAGGGAGAGGGAGGGAGAGGGTCCAGGGGAGAGGGAGGGAGAGGGAGGGAGATGATCCAGAGGAGAGGGAGGGAGAGGAAAGGAGAGGGGCCAGGCGAGAGGGCGGGAGAGGGAGGCAGCGGGAGGGAGAGGGAGAGAGAGGGTCCAGACGAGAGGGAGGGAGAGGGAGGCAGAGGGAGGGAGAGGGAGGGAGAGGGTCCAGACGAGAGGGAGGGAGAGGAATGGAGAGGGTCCAGGCAAGAGGGAGGGAGAAGGAGGGAGAGGGGCCAGACGAGAAGGAGGGAGAGGGAGGCAGCGGGAGGGAGACGGACAGAGAGGGTCCAGACGAGAAGGAGGGAGAGGGAGGCAGAGGGAGGGAGAGGAAGGGAGAGAGTCCAGGCGAGAGGGAGGGAGAGGAATGGAGAGGGTCCAGGCGAGAGGGAGGGAGAAGGAGGGAGAGGGTCCAGACGAGAGGGAGGGAGAGGGAGGGAGAGGGGGGGAGAGGCAGGGAGAGGGTCCGAGGGAGAGGGAGGGAGAGGGTCCGAGGGAGAGGGAGGGAGAGGAATGGAGAGGGTTCGAGGGAAATGGAGGGAGGGGGAGGAGAGGGTGCAGGAGAGAGGGAGGGAGCGGGAGGGAGAGGGTCTAGGCGAGAGGGAGGGAGAGGGACAGAGAGGGTTCAGGGGAGAGGGAGAAAGAGGGTCCAGGCGACAGGGAAGGAGAGGGCGGGAGAGGTTCCAGCCGAGAGGAAGGGAGAGGGAGGAAGGGGGAGGGAGAGGGACAGAGACGGTACAGGAGAGAGGGAAGGAGAGGGAGGGAGAGAGTCCAGACGAGAAGGAGGGAGAGGGAGGCAGAGGGAGGCAGAGGGAGGGAGAGGGTCCAGGCGAGAGGGAGGGAGAGGAATGGAGAGGGTACGAGGGAAATGGAGGGAGAGAGAGGGACAGGGAGGAAGAGGGTCCAGACGAGAGGGAGGGAGAGGGCGGGAGAGGCTGAAGGGGAGAGGGAGGGAGAGGGAGGGAGAGGGTCCAGACGAGAAGGAGGGAGAGGGAGGGAGAGGGTCCAGGCGAGAGGGAGGGAGAGGGCAGGAGAGGGTCCAGGGGAGAGGGAGGGAGAGGAATGGAGAAGGTCCAGGGGAGAGGGAGGGAGAGGAAAGGAGAGGGGCCAGGCGAGCGGGCGGGAGAGGGAGGCAGACGGAGGGAGATGGAGGGAGAGGGTCCAGACGAGAGGGAGGTAGAGGGAGGCAGACGAAGGGAGAGGGAGGGAGAGGGTCCAGACGAGAGGGAGGGGAGAGGAGTGGAGAGGGTCCGAGGGAAATGGAGGGAGAGGGAGGGAGAGGGAGGGAGAGGGTCCATACGAGAGAGAGGGAGAGGGCGGGAGAGGGTCCAGGGGAGAGGGAGGGAGAGTGAGAGAGAGGGTCCAGACGAGAGGGAAGGGAGAGGGAGGCAGCGAGAGGGAGAGTGAGAGAGAGGGTCCAGACGAGAAGGAGGGAGAGGGAGGCAGAGGGAGGGAGAGGGAGGGAGAGGGTCCAGGAGAGAGGGAGGGAGAAGGAGGGAGAGGGTCCAGACGAGAGGGAGGGAGAGGGAGGGAGAGGGTCCAGACGAGAAGGAGGGAGAGGGAGGCAGCGGGAGGGAGAGGGAGAGAGAGGGTCCAGACGAGAAGGAGGGAGAGGGAGGCAGAGGGAGGGAGAGGGACAGAGAGGGTACAGGAGAGAGGGAAGGAGAGGGAGGGAGAGAGTCCAGACGAGAAGGAGGGAGAGGGAGGCAGAGGGAGGCAGAGGGAGGGAGAGGGTCCAGGCGAGAGGGAGGGAGAGGAATGGAGAGGGTACGAGGGAAATGGAGGGAGAGAGAGGGACAGGGAGGAAGAGGGTGCAGACGAGAGGGAGGGAGAGGGCGGGAGAGGCTGAAGGGGAGAGGGAGGGAGAGGGAGGGAGAGGGTCCAGACGAGAAGGAGAGAGAGGGAGGGAGAGGGTCCAGACGAGAGGGAGGGAGAGGGCGGGAGAGGCTGCAGGGGAGAGGGAGGGAGAGGCAGGGAGAGGGTCCAGACGTGAAGGAGGGAGAGGGAGGGAGAGGGTCCAGGGGAGAGGGAGGGAGAGGGAGGCAGACGGAGGGAGATGGAGGGAGAGGGTCCAGACGAGAGGGAGGTAGAGGGAGGCAGAGGGAGGGAGAGGGAGGGAGAGGGTCCAGACGAGAGGGAGGGAGAGGAGTGGAGAGGGTCCGAGGGAAATGGAGGGAGAGGGAGGGAGAGGGAGGGAGAGGGTCCATACGAGAGAGAGGGAGAGGGCGGGAGAGGGTCCAGGGGAGAGGGAGGGAGAGTGAGAGAGAGGGTCCAGACGAGAGGGAAGGGAGAGGGAGGCAGCGAGAGGGAGAGGGAGAGAGAGGGTCCAGACGAGAAGGAGGGAGAGGGAGGCAGAGGGAGGGAGAGGGAGGGAGAGGGTCCAGGAGAGAGGGTGGGAGAAGGAGGGAGAGGGTCCAGACGAGAGGGAGGGAGAGGGAGGGAGAGGGTCCAGACGAGAAGCAGGGAGAGGGAGGCAGCGGGAGGGAGAGGGAGAGAGGGGGTCCAGACGAGAAGGAGGGAGAGGGAGGCAGAGGGAGGAGAGGGAGGGAGAGGGAGGGAGAGGGTCCAGACGAGAGGGAGGGAGAGGAAGGGAGAGGCTGCAGGGGAGAGGAAGGGAGAGGCAGGGAGAGGGTGCAGGTGAGAGGGAGGGAGTGGGTAAAGGAGAAAAGGAGGGAGAGGGAGAGAGAGGGTGCAGGCGAGAGGGAGGCAGAGGGAGGAGAGGGAGGGAGAGGGTCCAGACGAGAGGAAGGGAGAGGAAGGAAGAGGCTGCAGGGGAGAGGAAGGGAGAGGCAGGGAGAGGGTGCAGGTGAGAGGGAGGGAGTGGGTAAAGGAGAAAAGGAGGGAGAGGGAGAAAGAGGGTGCAGGCGAGAGGGAGGCAGAGGGAGGAGAGGGAGGGAGAGGGTCCAGGCGAGGGGGAGGGAGAGGAATGGAGAGGGTCCGAGGGAAATGGAGGGAGAGGGAGGGAGAGGGAGGAAGAGGGTCCAGACGAGAGGGAGGGAGAGGGCGGGAGAGGCTGCAGGGGAGAGGGAGGGAGAGGCAGGGAGAGGGTCCAGACGTGAAGGAGGGAGAGGGAGGGAGAGGGTCCAGGGGAGAGGGAGGGAGAGGGAGGAAGAGGGTCCAGGCAAGAGGGAGGGAGAGTGAGAGAGAGGGTCCAGACGAGAGGGAAGGCAGAGGGAGGCAGCGGGAGGGAGAGGGAGAGAGAGGGTCCAGACGAGAAGGAGGGCGAGGGAGGCAGAGGGAGGGAGAGGGAGGGAGAGGGTCCAGGAGAGAGGGAGGGAGAGGAATGGAGAGGGTCCAGGCGAGAGGGAGGGAGAAGCAGGGAGAGGGTCCAGACGAGAGGGAGGGAGAGGGAGGGAGACGGTCCAGACGAGAGGGAGGGAGAGGGTGGCAGACGGAGGGAGAGGGAGGGAGAGGGTCCAGACGAGAGGGAGGGAGAGGGAGGCAGACGGAGGGAGAGGGAGGGAGAGGGAGGGAGAGGGAGCCAGACGAGAGGGAGGGAGAGGAATGGAGAAGGTCCAGGCGAGAGGGAGGGAGAGGAAAGGAGAGGGGCCAGGCGAGAGGGAGGGAGAGGGAGGCAGACGGAGGGAGAGGGAGAGAGAGGGTCCAGACGAGAGGGAGGGAGAGGGAGGCAGACGGAGGGAGAGGGAGGGAGAGGGTCCAGACGAGAGGGAGGGAGAGGAATGGAGAGGGTCCGAGGGAAATGGAGGGAGAGGGAGGGAGAGGGCGGGAGAGGGTCCAGGGGAGAGGGAGGGAGAGTGAGAGAGAGGGTCCAGACGAGAGGGAAGGGAGAGGGAGGCAGCGAGAGGGAGAGGGAGAGAGAGTGTCCAGACGAGAAGGAGGGAGAGGGAGGCAGAGGGAGGGAGAGGGAGGGAGAGGGTCCAGGAGAGAGGAAGGGAGAAGGAGGGAGAGGGTCCAGACGAGAGGGAGGGAGAGGGAGGGAGAGGGTCCAGACGAGAAGGAGGGAGAGGGAGGCAGAGGGAGGGAGAGGGAGAGAGAGGGTCCAGACGAGAAGGAGGGAGAGGGAGGCAGAGGGAGGGAGAGGGAGGGAGAGGGAGGGAGAGGGTCCAGACGAGAGGGAGGGAGAGGAAGGGAGAGGCTGCAGGGGAGAGGAAGGGAGAGGCAGGGAGAGGGTGCAGGTGAGAGGGAGGGAGTGGGTAAAGGAGAAAAGGAGGGAGAGGGAGAGAGAGGGTGCAGGCGAGAGGGAGGCAGAGGGAGGAGAGGGAGGGCGAGGGTCCAGACGAGGGAGGAGGGAGAGGAATGGAGAGGGTCCGAGGGAAATGGAGGGAGAGGGAGGGAGAGGGAGGAAGAGGGTCCATACGAGAGAGAGGGAGAGGGCGGGAGAGGGTCCAGGGGAGAGGGAGGGAGAGTGAGAGAGAGGGTCCAGACGAGAGGGAAGGGAGAGGGAGGCAGCGAGAGGGAGAGGGAGAGAGAGGGTCCAGACGAGAAGGAGGGAGAGGGAGGCAGAGGGAGGGAGAGGGAGGGAGAGGGTCCAGGAGAGAGGGAGGGAGAAGGAGGGAGAGGGTCCAGACGAGAGGGAGGGAGAGGGAGGGAGAGGGTCCAGACGAGAAGGAGGGAGAGGGAGGCAGAGGGAGGGAGAGGGAGAGAGAGGGTCCAGACGAGAAGGAGGGAGAGGGAGGCAGAGGGAGGGAGAGGGAGGGAGAGGGAGGGAGAGGGTCCAGACGAGAGGGAGGGAGAGGAAGGGAGAGGCTGCAGGGGAGAGGAAGGGAGAGGCAGGGAGAGGGTGCAGGTGAGAGGGAGGGAGTGGGTAAAGGAGAAAAGGAGGGAGAGGGAGAGAGAGGGTGCAGGCGAGAGGGAGGCAGAGGGAGGAGAGGGAGGGCGAGGGTCCAGGCGAGGGGGGAGGGAGAGGAATGGAGAGGGTCCGAGGGAAATGGAGGGAGAGGGAGGGAGAGGGAGGAAGAGGGTCCAGACGAGAGGGAGGGAGAGGGCGGGAGAGGCTGAAGGGGAGAGGGAGGGAGAGGGAGGGAGAGGGTCCAGACGAGAAGGAGGGAGAGGGAGGGAGAGGGTCCAGGCGAGAGGGAGGGAGAGGGCAGGAGAGGGTCCAGGGGAGAGGGAGGGAGAGGAATGGAGAAGGGCCAGGGGAGAGGGAGGGAGAGGAAAGGAGAGGGGCCAGGCGAGCGGGCGGGAGAGGGAGGCAGACGGAGGGAGATGGAGGGAGAGGGTCCAGACGAGAGGGAGGTAGAGGGAGGCAGACGAAGGGAGAGGGAGGGAGAGGGTCCAGACGAGAGGGAGGGAGAGGAGTGGAGAGGGTCCGAGGGAAATGGAGGGAGAGGGAGGGAGAGGGAGGGAGAGGGTCCATACGAGAGAGAGGGAGAGGGCGGGAGAGGGTCCAGGGGAGAGGGAGGGAGAGTGAGAGAGAGGGTCCAGACGAGAGGGAAGGGAGAGGGAGGCAGCGAGAGGGAGAGGGAGAGAGAGGGTCCAGACGAGAAGGAGGGAGAGGGAGGCAGAGGGAGGGAGAGGGAGGGAGAGGGTCCAGGAGAGAGGGAGGGAGAAGGAGGGAGAGGGTCCAGACGAGAGGGAGGGAGAGGGAGGGAGAGGGTCCAGACGAGAAGGAGGGAGAGGGAGGCAGAGGGAGGGAGAGGGAGGGAGAGGGTCCAGACGAGAAGGAGGGAGAGGGAGGCAGAGGGAGGGAGAGGGAGGGAGAGGAAGGGAGAGGCTGCAGGGGAGAGGAAGGGAGAGGAAGGGAGAGGTTGCAGGGGAGAGGAAGGGAGAGGCAGGGAGAGGGTGCAGGTGAGAGGGAGGGAGTGGGTAAAGGAGAAAAGGAGGGAGAGGGAGAGAGAGGGTGCAGGCGAGAGGGAGGCAGAGGGAGGAGAGGGAGGGAGAGGGTCCAGGCGAGGGGGGAGGGAGAGGAATGGAGAGGGTCCGAGGGAAATGGAGGGAGAGGGAGGGAGAGGGAGGAAGAGGGTCCAGACGAGAGGGAGGGAGAGGGCGGGAGAGGCTGCAGGGGAGAGGGAGGGAGAGGCAGGGAGAGGGTCCAGACGTGAAGGAGGGAGAGGGAGGGAGAGGGTCCAGGGGAGAGGGAGGGAGAGGGAGGAAGAGGGTCCAGGCAAGAGGGAGGGAGAGTGAGAGAGAGGGTCCAGACGAGAGGGAAGGCAGAGGGAGGCAGCGGGAGGGAGAGGGAGAGAGAGGGTCCAGACGAGAAGGAGGGCGAGGGAGGCAGAGGGAGGGAGAGGGAGGGAGAGGGTCCAGGAGAGAGGGAGGGAGAGGAATGGAGAGGGTCCAGGCGAGAGGGAGGGAGAAGGAGGGAGAGGGTCCAGACGAGAGGGAGGGAGAGGGAGGGAGACGGTCCAGACGAGAGGGAGGGAGAGGGTGGCAGACGGAGGGAGAGGGAGGGAGAGGGTCCAGACGAGAGGGAGGGAGAGGGAGGCAGACGGAGGGAGAGGGAGGGAGAGGGAGGGAGAGGGAGCCAGACGAGAGGGAGGGAGAGGAATGGAGAAGGTCCAGGCGAGAGGGAGGGAGAGGAAAGGAGAGGGGCCAGGCGAGAGGGAGGGAGAGGGAGGCAGACGGAGGGAGAGGGAGGGAGAGGGTCCAGGCGAGAGGGAGGGAGAGGGAGGTAGACGGAGGGAGAGGGAGGGAGAGGGTCCAGGCGAGAGGGAGGGAGAGGAATGGAGAGGGTCCGAGGGAAAGGAAGGGAGAGGGAGGGAGAGGGTCCAGGCGAGAGGGAGGGAGAGGGAGGGAGAGGGAGCCAGACGAGAGGGAGGGAGAGGGCGGGAGAGGGTCCAGACGAGAGGGAGGGAGAGGGAGGCAGACGGAGGGAGAGGGAGAGAGAGGGTCCAGACGAGAGGGAGGGAGAGGGAGGCAGACGGAGGGAGAGGGAGGGAGAGGGTCCAGACGAGAGGGAGGGAGAGGAATGGAGAGGGTCCGAGGGAAATGGAGGTAGAGGGAGGGAGAGGGCGGGAGAGGGTCCAGGGGAGAGGGAGGGAGAGTGAGAGAGAGGGTCCAGACGAGAGGGAAGGGAGAGGGAGGCAGCGGGAGGGAGAGGGAGAGAGAGGGTCCAGACGAGAAGGAGGGCGAGGGAGGCAGAGGGAGGGAGAGGGAGGGAGAGGGTCCAGGAGAGAGGGAGGAGAGGAATGGAGAGGGTCCAGGCGAGAGGGAGGGAGAAGGAGGGAGAGGGTCCAGACGAGAGGGAGGGAGAGGGAGGGAGACGGTCCAGACGAGAGGGAGGGAGAGGGTGGCAGACGGAGGGAGAGGGAGGGAGAGGGTCCAGACGAGAGGGAGGGAGAGGGAGGCAGACGGAGGGAGAGGGAGGGAGAGGGAGGGAGAGGGAGCAAGACGAGAGGGAGGGAGAGGAAAGGAGAGGGGCCAGGCGAGAGGGAGGCAGACGGAGGGAGAGGGAGGGAGAGGGAGGGAGAGGGTCCAGACGAGAGGGAGGGAGAGGAAGGGAGAGGGTTCGAGGGAAATGGAGGGAGGGGGAGGAGAGGGTGCAGGAGAGAGGGAGGGAGCGGAAGGGAGAGGGTCTAGGCGAGAGGGAGGGAGAGGGACAGAGAGGGTCCAGGGGAGAGGGAGGGAGAGGGAGAAAGAGGGTCCAGGCGACAGGGAAGGAGAGGGCGGGAGAGGTTCCAGCCGAGAGGAAGGGAGAGGGAGGAAGAGGGAGGGAGAGGGAGGGAGAGGGTACAGGAGAGAGGGAGGGAGCGGGAGGGAGAGGGTCCAGGGGAGAGGGAGGGAGTGGGACAGAGAGGGTCCAGGGGAGAGGGAGGGAGAGGGAGAAAGAGGGTCCAGGCGAGAGGGAAGGAGAGGGCGGGAGAGGTTCCAGCCGAGAGGAAGGGAGATGGAGGAAGAGGGAGGGAGAGGGAGGGAGAGGGTACAGGAGAGAGGGAAGGAGAGGGAGGGAGAGAGTCCAGACGAGAAGGAGGGAGAGGGAGGCAGAGGGAGGGAGAGGGAGTGAGAGGTTCAAGGCGAGAGGGAGGGAGAGGAAGGGAGAGGGTCCGAGGGTCCGAGGGAAATGGAGGGAGAGGGAGGGAGCGGGAGGAAAAGGGTCCAGACGAGAGGGAGGGAGAGGGCGGGAGAGGTTCCAGGGGAGAGGGAGGGAGAGGGAGGGAGAGGGTCCGAGGGACAGGGAGGGAGACGGCGGGAGAGGGTCCAGGCGAGAGGAAGGGAGAGGGAGGGAGATAATCCAGAGGAGAGGGAGGGAGAGGAAAGGAGAGGGTCCAGGCGAGAGGGAGGGAGAGGGAGGCAGACGGAGGGAGAGGGAGGGAGATAATCCAGAGGAGAGGGAGGGAGAGGAAAGGAGAGGGTCCAGGCGAGAGGGAGGGAGAGGGAGGGAGAGGGTCCAGGGGAGAGGGAGGGAGAGGGAGGGAGATGATCCAGAGGAGAGGGAGGGAGAGGAAAGGAGAGGGGCCAGGCGAGAGGGCGGGAGAGGGAGGCAGCGGGAGGGAGAGGGAGAGAGAGGGTCCAGACGAGAGGGAGGGAGAGGGAGGCAGAGGGAGGGAGAGGGAGGGAGAGGGTCCAGACGAGAGGGAGGGAGAGGAATGGAGAGGGTCCAGGCAAGAGGGAGGGAGAAGGAGGGAGAGGGGCCAGACGAGAAGGAGGGAGAGGGAGGCAGCGGGAGGGAGACGGACAGAGAGGGTCCAGACGAGAAGGAGGGAGAGGGAGGCAGAGGGAGGGAGAGGAAGGGAGAGAGTCCAGGCGAGAGGGAGGGAGAGGAATGGAGAGGGTCCAGGCGAGAGGGAGGGAGAAGGAGGGAGAGGGTCCAGACGAGAGGGAGGGAGAGGGAGGGAGAGGGGGGGAGAGGCAGGGAGAGGGTCCGAGGGAGAGGGAGGGAGAGGGTCCGAGGGAGAGGGAGGGAGAGGAATGGAGAGGGTTCGAGGGAAATGGAGGGAGGGGGAGGAGAGGGTGCAGGAGAGAGGGAGGGAGCGGGAGGGAGAGGGTCTAGGCGAGAGGGAGGGAGAGGGACAGAGAGGGTTCAGGGGAGAGGGAGAAAGAGGGTCCAGGCGACAGGGAAGGAGAGGGCGGGAGAGGTTCCAGCCGAGAGGAAGGGAGAGGGAGGAAGGGGGAGGGAGAGGGACAGAGACGGTACAGGAGAGAGGGAAGGAGAGGGAGGGAGAGAGTCCAGACGAGAAGGAGGGAGAGGGAGGCAGAGGGAGGCAGAGGGAGGGAGAGGGTCCAGGCGAGAGGGAGGGAGAGGAATGGAGAGGGTACGAGGGAAATGGAGGGAGAGAGAGGGACAGGGAGGAAGAGGGTCCAGACGAGAGGGAGGGAGAGGGCGGGAGAGGCTGAAGGGGAGAGGGAGGGAGAGGGAGGGAGAGGGTCCAGACGAGAAGGAGGGAGAGGGAGGGAGAGGGTCCAGGCGAGAGGGAGGGAGAGGGCAGGAGAGGGTCCAGGGGAGAGGGAGGGAGAGGAATGGAGAAGGTCCAGGGGAGAGGGAGGGAGAGGAAAGGAGAGGGGCCAGGCGAGCGGGCGGGAGAGGGAGGCAGACGGAGGGAGATGGAGGGAGAGGGTCCAGACGAGAGGGAGGTAGAGGGAGGCAGACGAAGGGAGAGGGAGGGAGAGGGTCCAGACGAGAGGGAGGGAGAGGAGTGGAGAGGGTCCGAGGGAAATGGAGGGAGAGGGAGGGAGAGGGAGGGAGAGGGTCCATACGAGAGAGAGGGAGAGGGCGGGAGAGGGTCCAGGGGAGAGGGAGGGAGAGTGAGAGAGAGGGTCCAGACGAGAGGGAAGGGAGAGGGAGGCAGCGAGAGGGAGAGTGAGAGAGAGGGTCCAGACGAGAAGGAGGGAGAGGGAGGCAGAGGGAGGGAGAGGGAGGGAGAGGGTCCAGGAGAGAGGGAGGGAGAAGGAGGGAGAGGGTCCAGACGAGAGGGAGGGAGAGGGAGGGAGAGGGTCCAGACGAGAAGGAGGGAGAGGGAGGCAGCGGGAGGGAGAGGGAGAGAGAGGGTCCAGACGAGAAGGAGGGAGAGGGAGGCAGAGGGAGGGAGAGGGACAGAGAGGGTACAGGAGAGAGGGAAGGAGAGGGAGGGAGAGAGTCCAGACGAGAAGGAGGGAGAGGGAGGCAGAGGGAGGCAGAGGGAGGGAGAGGGTCCAGGCGAGAGGGAGGGAGAGGAATGGAGAGGGTACGAGGGAAATGGAGGGAGAGAGAGGGACAGGGAGGAAGAGGGTGCAGACGAGAGGGAGGGAGAGGGCGGGAGAGGCTGAAGGGGAGAGGGAGGGAGAGGGAGGGAGAGGGTCCAGACGAGAAGGAGAGAGAGGGAGGGAGAGGGTCCAGACGAGAGGGAGGGAGAGGGCGGGAGAGGCTGCAGGGGAGAGGGAGGGAGAGGCAGGGAGAGGGTCCAGACGTGAAGGAGGGAGAGGGAGGGAGAGGGTCCAGGGGAGAGGGAGGGAGAGGGAGGCAGACGGAGGGAGATGGAGGGAGAGGGTCCAGACGAGAGGGAGGTAGAGGGAGGCAGAGGGAGGGAGAGGGAGGGAGAGGGTCCAGACGAGAGGGAGGGAGAGGAGTGGAGAGGGTCCGAGGGAAATGGAGGGAGAGGGAGGGAGAGGGAGGGAGAGGGTCCATACGAGAGAGAGGGAGAGGGCGGGAGAGGGTCCAGGGGAGAGGGAGGGAGAGTGAGAGAGAGGGTCCAGACGAGAGGGAAGGGAGAGGGAGGCAGCGAGAGGGAGAGGGAGAGAGAGGGTCCAGACGAGAAGGAGGGAGAGGGAGGCAGAGGGAGGGAGAGGGAGGGAGAGGGTCCAGGAGAGAGGGTGGGAGAAGGAGGGAGAGGGTCCAGACGAGAGGGAGGGAGAGGGAGGGAGAGGGTCCAGACGAGAAGCAGGGAGAGGGAGGCAGCGGGAGGGAGAGGGAGAGAGGGGGTCCAGACGAGAAGGAGGGAGAGGGAGGCAGAGGGAGGGAGAGGGAGGGAGAGGGAGGGAGAGGGTCCAGACGAGAGGGAGGGAGAGGAAGGGAGAGGCTGCAGGGGAGAGGAAGGGAGAGGCAGGGAGAGGGTGCAGGTGAGAGGGAGGGAGTGGGTAAAGGAGAAAAGGAGGGAGAGGGAGAGAGAGGGTGCAGGCGAGAGGGAGGCAGAGGGAGGAGAGGGAGGGAGAGGGTCCAGACGAGAGGAAGGGAGAGGAAGGAAGAGGCTGCAGGGGAGAGGAAGGGAGAGGCAGGGAGAGGGTGCAGGTGAGAGGGAGGGAGTGGGTAAAGGAGAAAAGGAGGGAGAGGGAGAAAGAGGGTGCAGGCGAGAGGGAGGCAGAGGGAGGAGAGGGAGGGAGAGGGTCCAGGCGAGGGGGGAGGGAGAGGAATGGAGAGGGTCCGAGGGAAATGGAGGGAGAGGGAGGGAGAGGGAGGAAGAGGGTCCAGACGAGAGGGAGGGAGAGGGCGGGAGAGGCTGCAGGGGAGAGGGAGGGAGAGGCAGGGAGAGGGTCCAGACGTGAAGGAGGGAGAGGGAGGGAGAGGGTCCAGGGGAGAGGGAGGGAGAGGGAGGAAGAGGGTCCAGGCAAGAGGGAGGGAGAGTGAGAGAGAGGGTCCAGACGAGAGGGAAGGCAGAGGGAGGCAGCGGGAGGGAGAGGGAGAGAGAGGGTCCAGACGAGAAGGAGGGCGAGGGAGGCAGAGGGAGGGAGAGGGAGGGAGAGGGTCCAGGAGAGAGGGAGGGAGAGGAATGGAGAGGGTCCAGGCGAGAGGGAGGGAGAAGCAGGGAGAGGGTCCAGACGAGAGGGAGGGAGAGGGAGGGAGACGGTCCAGACGAGAGGGAGGGAGAGGGTGGCAGACGGAGGGAGAGGGAGGGAGAGGGTCCAGACGAGAGGGAGGGAGAGGGAGGCAGACGGAGGGAGAGGGAGGGAGAGGGAGGGAGAGGGAGCCAGACGAGAGGGAGGGAGAGGAATGGAGAAGGTCCAGGCGAGAGGGAGGGAGAGGAAAGGAGAGGGGCCAGGCGAGAGGGAGGGAGAGGGAGGCAGACGGAGGGAGAGGGAGAGAGAGGGTCCAGACGAGAGGGAGGGAGAGGGAGGCAGACGGAGGGAGAGGGAGGGAGAGGGTCCAGACGAGAGGGAGGGAGAGGAGTGGAGAGGGTCCGAGGGAAATGGAGGGAGAGGGAGGGAGAGGGCGGGAGAGGGTCCAGGGGAGAGGGAGGGAGAGTGAGAGAGAGGGTCCAGACGAGAGGGAAGGGAGAGGGAGGCAGCGAGAGGGAGAGGGAGAGAGAGTGTCCAGACGAGAAGGAGGGAGAGGGAGGCAGAGGGAGGGAGAGGGAGGGAGAGGGTCCAGGAGAGAGGAAGGGAGAAGGAGGGAGAGGGTCCAGACGAGAGGGAGGGAGAGGGAGGGAGAGGGTCCAGACGAGAAGGAGGGAGAGGGAGGCAGAGGGAGGGAGAGGGAGAGAGAGGGTCCAGACGAGAAGGAGGGAGAGGGAGGCAGAGGGAGGGAGAGGGAGGGAGAGGGAGGGAGAGGGTCCAGACGAGAGGGAGGGAGAGGAAGGGAGAGGCTGCAGGGGAGAGGAAGGGAGAGGCAGGGAGAGGGTGCAGGTGAGAGGGAGGGAGTGGGTAAAGGAGAAAAGGAGGGAGAGGGAGAGAGAGGGTGCAGGCGAGAGGGAGGCAGAGGGAGGAGAGGGAGGGCGAGGGTCCAGACGAGGGAGGAGGGAGAGGAATGGAGAGGGTCCGAGGGAAATGGAGGGAGAGGGAGGGAGAGGAGGAAGAGGGTCCATACGAGAGAGAGGGAGAGGGCGGGAGAGGGTCCAGGGGAGAGGGAGGGAGAGTGAGAGAGAGGGTCCAGACGAGAGGGAAGGGAGAGGGAGGCAGCGAGAGGGAGAGGGAGAGAGAGGGTCCAGACGAGAAGGAGGGAGAGGGAGGCAGAGGGAGGGAGAGGGAGGGAGAGGGTCCAGGAGAGAGGGAGGGAGAAGGGAGGGAGAGGGTCCAGACGAGAGGGAGGGAGAGGGAGGGAGAGGGTCCAGACGAGAAGGAGGGAGAGGGAGGCAGAGGGAGGGAGAGGGAGAGAGAGGGTCCAGACGAGAAGGAGGGAGAGGGAGGCAGAGGGAGGGAGAGGGAGGGAGAGGGAGGGAGAGGGTCCAGACGAGAGGGAGGGAGAGGAAGGGAGAGGCTGCAGGGGAGAGGAAGGGAGAGGCAGGGAGAGGGTGCAGGTGAGAGGGAGGGAGTGGGTAAAGGAGAAAAGGAGGGAGAGGGAGAGAGAGGGTGCAGGCGAGAGGGAGGCAGAGGGAGGAGAGGGAGGGCGAGGGTCCAGGCGAGGGGGGAGGGAGAGGAATGGAGAGGGTCCGAGGGAAATGGAGGGAGAGGGAGGGAGAGGGAGGAAGAGGGTCCAGACGAGAGGGAGGGAGAGGGCGGGAGAGGCTGCAGGGGAGAGGGAGGGAGAGGCAGGGAGAGGGTCCAGACGTGAAGGAGGGAGAGGGAGGGAGAGGGTCCAGGGGAGAGGGAGGGAGAGGGCGGAAGAGGGTCCAGGCAAGAGGGAGGGAGAGTGAGAGAGAGGGTCCAGACGAGAGGGAAGGGAGAGGGAGGCAGCGGGAGGGAGAGGGAGAGAGAGGGTCCAGACGAGAAGGAGGGAGAGGGAGGCAGAGGGAGGGAGAGGGAGGGAGAGGGTCCAGGAGAGAGGGAGGGAGAGGAATGGAGAGGGTCCAGACGAGAGGGAGGGAGAGGGAGGGAGAGGGTCCAGACGAGAGGGCGGGAGAGGGTGGCAGACGGAGGGAGAGGGAGGGAGAGGGTCCAGACGAGAGGGAGGGAGAGGGAGGCAGACGGAGGGAGAGGGAGGGAGAGGGAGGGAGAGGGAGCAAGACGAGAGGGAGGGAGAGGAAAGGAGAGGGGCCAGGCGAGAGGGAGGGAGAGGGAGGCAGACGGAGGGAGAGGGAGGGAGAGGGTCCAGACGAGAGGGAGGGAGAGGGAGGGAGAGGCTGCAGGGGAGAGGGGGGAGAGGCAGGGAGAGGGTGCAGGTGAGAGGGAGGGAGTGGGTAAAGGAGAAAAGGAGGGAGAGGGAGAGAGAGGGTGCAGGCGAGAGGGAGGGAGAGGGAGGAGAGGGAGGGAGAGGGTCCAGACGAGGGGGAGGGAGAGGAATGGAGAGGGTCCGAGGGAAATGGAGGGAGAGGGAGGGAGAGTGAGAGAGAGGGTCCAGGGGAGAGGGAGGGAGAGTGAGAGAGAGGGTCCAGACGAGAGGGAAGGGAGAGGGAGGCAGCGGGAGGGAGAGGGAGAGAGAGGGTCCAGACGAGAAGGAGGGCGAGGGAGGCAGAGGGAGGGAGAGGGAGGGAGAGGGTCCAGGAGAGAGGGAGGGAGAGGAATGGAGAGGGTCCAGGCGAGAGGGAGGGAGAAGGAGGGAGAGGGTCCAGACGAGAGGGAGGGAGAGGGAGGGAGAGGGTCCAGACGAGAGGGCGGGAGAGGGTGGCAGACGGAGGGAGAGGGAGGGAGAGGGTCCAGACGAGAGGGAGGGAGAGGGAGGCAGACGGAGGGAGAGGGAGGGAGAGGGAGCAAGACGAGAGGGAGGGAGAGGAAAGGAGAGGGGCCAGGCGAGAGGGAGGGAGAGGGAGGCAGACGGAGGGAGAGGGAGGGAGAGGGTCCAGACGAGAGGGAGGGAGAGGGAGGGAGAGGCTGCAGGGGAGAGCGGGGAGAGGCAGGGAGAGGGTGCAGGTGAGAGGGAGGGAGTGGGTAAAGGAGAAAAGGAGGGAGAGGGAGAGAGAGGGTGCAGGCGAGAGGGAGGCAGAGGGAGGAGAGGGAGGGAGAGGGTCCAGACGAGGGGGAGGGAGAGGAATGGAGAGGGTCCGAGGGAAATGGATGGAGAGGGAGGGAGAGGGCGGGAGAGGGTCCAGACGAGGGGGAGGGAGAGGGAGGGAGAGGGTCCAGACGAGAAGGAGGGAGAGGGAGGGAGAGGGTCCAGGCGAGAGGGAGGGAGAGGGCGGGAGAGGGTCCGGGGTAGAGGGAGGGAGAGGGAGGGAAAGGGTCCAGACGAGAAGGAGGGAGAGGGAGGGAGAGGGTCCAGGCGAGAGGGAGGGAGAGGAATGGAGAGGGTCCAGGCGAGAGGGAGGGAGAAGGAAGGAGAGGGTCCAGACGAGAGGGAGAGAGAGGGAGGGAGGGGGGGGAGAGGCAGGCAGAGGCTCCGAGGGAGAGGGAGGGAGAGGAAGGGAGAGGGTTCGAGGGAAATGGAGGGAGGGGGAGGAGAGTGTGCAGGAGAGAGAGAGGGAGCGGGAGGGAGAGGGTCTAGGCGAGAGGGAGGGAGAGGGACAGAGAGGGTCCAGGGGAGAGGGAGGGAGAGTGAGAGAGAGGGTCCAGGGGAGAGGGAGGGAGAGGGAGAAAGAGGGTCCAGGCGACAGGGAAGGAGAGGGCGGGAGAGGTTCCAGCCGAGAGGAAGGGAGATGGAGGAAGAGGGAGGGAGAGGGAGGGAGAGGGTACAGGAGAGAGGGAAGGAGAGGGAGGGAGAGAGTCCAGACGAGAAGGAGGGAGAGGGAGGCAGAGGGAGGGAGAGGGAGTGAGAGGTTCAAGGCGAGAGGGAGGGAGAGGAAGGGAGAGGGTCCGAGGGTCCGAGGGAAATGGAGGGAGAGGGAGGGAGCGGGAGGAAAAGGGTCCGGACGAGAGGGAGGGAGAGGGCGGGAGAGGTTCCAGGGGAGAGGGAGGGAGAGGGAGGGAGAGGGAGCCAGGCGAGGGGGAGGGAGAAGGAGGGAGAGGGTCCAGACGAGAGGGAGGGAGAGGGAGGCAGAGGGGGGGAGAGGCAGGGAGAGGGTCCGAGGGAGAGTGAGGGAGAGGAAGGGTGAGGCTCCAGGCGACAGGGAGGGAGATGGATAGAGAGGGTCCAGTGGAGAAGGAGGGAGAGGGACAGAGAGGTTCCAGGCGAGAGGGAGGGAGAGGAATGGAGAGGGTCCAGGCGAGAGGGAGGGAGAAGGAGGGAGAGGGTCCAGACGAGAGGGAGGGAGAGGGAGGGAGAGGGAGGGAGAGGCAGGGAGAGGGTGCGAGGGAGAGTGAGGGAGAGGGTCCGAGGGAGAGGGAGGGAGAGGAAGGGAGAGGGTTCGAGGGAAATGGAGGGAGGGGGAGCAGAGGGTGCAGGAGAGAGGGAGGGAGCGGGAGGGAGAGGGTCTAGGCGAAGGGAGGGAGAGGGACAGAGAGGGTTCAGGGGAGAGGGAGAAAGAGGGTCCAGGCGACAGGGAAGGAGAGGGCGGGAGAGGTTCCAGCCGAGAGGAAGGGAGAGGGAGGAAGGGGGAGGGAGAGGGACAGAGAGGGTACAGGAGAGAGGGAAGGAGAGGGAGGGAGAGAGTCCAGACGAGAAGGAGGGAGAGGGAGGCAGAGGGAGGCAGAAGGAGTGAGAGGTTCCAGGCGAGAGGGAGGGAGAGGAATGGAGAGGGTACGAGGGAAATGGAGGGAGAGAGAGGGACAGGGAGGAAGAGGGTCCAGACGAGAGGGAGGGAGAGGGCGGGAGAGGCTGAAGGGGAGAGGGAGGGAGAGGGAGGGAGAGGGTCCAGACGAGAAGGAGGGAGAGGGAGGGAGAGGGTCCAGGCGAGAGGGAGGGAGAGGGCAGGAGAGGGTCCAGGGGAGAGGGAGGGAGAGGAATGGAGAAGGTCCAGGGGAGAGGGAGGGAGAGGAAAGGAGAGGGGCCAGGCGAGCGGGCGGGAGAGGGAGGCAGACGGAGGGAGATGGAGGGAGAGGGTCCAGACGAGAGGGAGGTAGAGGGAGGCAGACGAAGGGAGAGGGAGGGAGAGGGTCCAGACGAGAGGGAGGGAGAGGAGTGGAGAGGGTCCGAGGGAAATGGAGGGAGAGGGAGGCAGAGGGAGGGAGAGGGTCCAGACGAGAGAGAGGGAGAGGGCGGGAGAGGGTCCAGGGGAGAGGGAGGGAGAGTGAGAGAGAGGGTCCAGACGAGAGGGAAGGGAGAGGGAGGCAGCGAGAGGGAGAGGGAGAGAGAGGGTCCAGACGAGAAGGAGGGAGAGGGAGGCAGAGGGAGGGAGAGGGAGGGAGAGGGTCCAGGAGAGAGGGAGGGAGAAGGAGGGAGAGGGTCCAGACGAGAGGGAGGGAGAGGGAGGGAGAGGGTCCAGACGAGAAGGAGGGAGAGGGAGGCAGAGGGAGGGAGAGGGAGAGAGAGGGTCCAGACGAGAAGGAGGGAGAGGGAGGCAGAGGGAGGGAGAGGGAGGGAGAGGGAGGGAGAGGGTCCAGACGAGAGGGAGGGAGAGGAAGGGAGAGGCTGCAGGGGAGAGGAAGGGAGAGGCAGGGAGAGGGTGCAGGTGAGAGGGAGGGAGTGGGTAAAGGAGAAAAGGAGGGAGAGGGAGAGAGAGGGTGCAGGCGAGAGGGAGGCAGAGGGAGGAGAGGGAGGGCGAGGGTCCAGGCGAGGGGGGAGGGAGAGGAATGGAGAGGGTCCGAGGGAAATGGAGGGAGAGGGAGGGAGAGGGAGGAAGAGGGTCCAGACGAGAGGGAGGGAGAGGGCGGGAGAGGCTGCAGGGGAGAGGGAGGGAGAGGCAGGGAGAGGGTCCAGACGTGAAGGAGGGAGAGGGAGGGAGAGGGTCCAGGGGAGAGGGAGGGAGAGGGCGGAAGAGGGTCCAGGCAAGAGGGAGGGAGAGTGAGAGAGAGGGTCCAGACGAGAGGGAAGGGAGAGGGAGGCAGCGGGAGGGAGAGGGAGAGAGAGGGTCCAGACGAGAAGGAGGGAGAGGGAGGCAGAGGGAGGGAGAGGGAGGGAGAGGGTCCAGGAGAGAGGGAGGGAGAGGAATGGAGAGGGTCCAGGCGAGAGGGAGGGAGAAGCAGGGAGAGGGTCCAGACGAGAGGGAGGGAGAGGGAGGGAGACGGTCCAGACGAGAGGGAGGGAGAGGGTGGCAGACGGAGGGAGAGGGAGGGAGAGGGTCCAGACGAGAGGGAGGGAGAGGGAGGCAGACGGGGGGAGAGGGAGGGAGAGGGAGGGAGAGGGAGCCAGACGAGAGGGAGGGAGAGGAATGGAGAAGGTCCAGGCGAGAGGGAGGGAGAGGAAAGGAGAGGGGCCAGGCGAGAGGGAGGGAGAGGGAGGCAGACGGAGGGAGAGGGAGGGAGAGGGTCCAGGCGAGAGGGAGGGAGAGGGAGGTAGACGGAGGGAGAGGGAGGGAGAGGGTCCAGGCGAGAGGGAGGGATAGGAATGGAGAGGGTCCGAGGGAAAGGGAGGGAGAGGGAGGGAGAGGGTCCAGGCGAGAGGGAGGGAGAGGGAGGGAGATGATCCAGAGGAGAGGGAGGGAGAGGAAAGGAGAGGGGCCAGGCGAGTGGGCGGGAGAGGGAGGCAGACGGAGGGAGAGGGAGAGAGAGGGTCCAGACGAGAGGGAGGGAGAGGGAGGCAGACGGAGGGAGAGGGAGGGAGAGGGTCCAGACGAGAGGGAGGGAGAGGAATGGAGAGGGTCCGAGGGAAATGGAGGGAGAGGGAGGGAGAGGGCGGGAGAGGGTCCAGGGGAGAGGGAGGGAGAGGGAGAGAGAGGGTCCAGACGAGAGGGAAGGGAGAGGGAGGCAGCGTGAGGGAGAGGGAGAGAGAGGGTCCAGACGAGAAGGAGGGCGAGGGAGGCAGAGGGAGGGAGAGGGAGGGAGAGGGTCCAGGAGAGAGGGAGGAGAGGAATGGAGAGGGTCCAGGCGAGAGGGAGGGAGAAGGAGGGAGAGGGTCCAGACGAGAGGGAGGGAGAGGGAGGGAGACGGTCCAGACGAGAGGGAGGGAGAGGGTGGCAGACGGAGGGAGAGGGAGGGAGAGGGTCCAGGCGAGAGGGAGGGAGAGGGAGGCAGACGGAGGGAGAGGGAGGGAGAGGGAGGGAGAGGGAGCAAGACGAGAGGGAGGGAGAGGAAAGGAGAGGGGCCAGGGGAGAGGGAGGCAGACGGAGGGAGAGGGAGGGAGAGGGAGGGAGAGGGTCCAGACGAGAGGGAGGGAGAGGAAGGGTGAGGGTTCGAGGGAAATGGAGGGAGGGGGAGGAGAGGGTGCAGGAGAGAGGGAGGGAGCGGGAGGGAGAGGGTCTAGGCGAGAGGGAGGGAGAGGGACAGAGAGGGTCCAGGGGAGAGGGAGGGAGAGGGAGAAAGAGGGTCCAGGCGACAGGGAAGGAGAGGGCGGGAGAGGTTCCAGCCGAGAGGAAGGGAGAGGGAGGAAGAGGGAGGGAGAGGGAGGGAGAGGGTACAGGAGAGAGGGAGGGAGCGGGAGGGAGAGGGTCCAGGGGAGAGGGAGGGAGTGGGACAGAGAGGGTCCAGGGGAGAGGGAGGGAGAGGGAGAAAGAGGGTCCAGGCGAGAGGGAAGGAGAGGGCGGGAGAGGTTCCAGCCGAGAGGAAGGGAGATGGAGGAAGAGGGAGGGAGAGGGAGGGAGAGGGTACAGGAGAGAGGGAAGGAGAGGGAGGGAGAGAGTCCAGACGAGAAGGAGGGAGAGGGAGGCAGAGGGAGGGAGAGGGAGTGAGAGGTTCAAGGCGAGAGGGAGGGAGAGGAAGGGAGAGGGTCCGAGGGTCCGAGGGAAATGGAGGGAGAGGGAGGGAGCGGGAGGAAAAGGGTCCAGACGAGAGGGAGGGAGAGGGCGGGAGAGGTTCCAGGGGAGAGGGAGGGAGAGGGAGGGAGAGGGAGCCAGGCGAGGGGGAGGGAGAAGGAGGGAGAGGGTCCAGACGAGAGGGAGGGAGAGGGAGGCAGAGGGGGGGAGAGGCAGGGAGAGGGTCCGAGGGAGAGTGAGGGAGAGGAAGGGTGAGGCTCCAGGCGACAGGGAGGGAGATGGATAGAGAGGGTCCAGTGGAGAAGGAGGGAGAGGGACAGAGAGGTTCCAGGCGAGAGGGAGGGAGAGGGCGGGAGAGGTTCCAGGGGAGAGGGAGGGAGAGGGAGGAAGAGGATCCAGGCGAGAGGGAGGGAGAAGGAGGGAGAGCGTCCAGGCGAGAGGGAAGGAGAGGGAGGGAGAGAGTCCAGACGAGAAGGAGGGAGAGGGAGGGAGAGGGAGGGAGAGGGTCCAGGCGAGAGGGAGGGAGAGGGAGGGAGAGGGAGCCAGACGAGAGGGAGGGAGAGGGCGGGAGAGGGTCCAGACGAGAGGGAGGGAGAGGGAGGGAGAGGGTCCAGGCGAGAAGGAGGGAGAGGGAGGGAGAGGGTCCAGGCGAGAGGGAGGGAGAGGGCGGGAGAGGGTCCGGGGGAGAGGGAGGGAGAGGGAGGGAGAGGGTCCAGACGAGAAGGAGGGAGAGGGAGGGAGAGGGTCCAGGGGAGAGGGAGGGAGAGGAATGGAGAGGGTCCAGGCGAGAGGGAGGGAGAAGGAGGGAGAGGGTCCATACGAGAGGGAGGGAGAGGGAGGCAGAGGGGGGGAGAGGCAGGGAGAGGGTCCGAGGGAGAGTGAGGGAAAGGAAGGGTGAGGCTCCAGGCGACAGGGAGGGAGATGGATAGAGAGGGTCCAGTGGAGAAGGAGGGAGAGGGACAGAGAGGTTCCAGGCGAGAGGGAGGGGAGGGAGGTAGAGGGTCCAGGACAGAGGGAGAGAGAGGGAAGGAGAGGGTCCAGACGAGAGGGAGGGAGAGGGACAGAGAGGTTCCCGGCGAGAGGGAGGGAGAGGGTGGGAGAGGTTCCAGGAGAGAGGGAGGGAGAGGGTACAGGCGAGAGGGAGGGAGAGGGCGGGAGAAGGACCTCGGGAGAGAGACGGAGAGGGAGGGAGAGGATCCAGGGGAGAGGGAAGGAGATGATCCAGATAAGAGGGAGGGAGAGGGAGGGAGAGGGAGGGAGAGGGTCCGAGGGACAGGGAGGGAGACGGCGGGAGAGGGTCCAGGCGAGAGGGAGGGAGAGGGAGGGAGATGATCCAGAGGAGAGGGAGGGAGAGGAAAGGAGAGGGGCCAGGCGAGAGGGAGGGAGAGGGAGGCAGACGGAGGGAGAGGGAGGGAGAGGGTCCAGACGAGAGGGAGGGAGAGGAATGGAGAGGGTCCAGGCAAGAGGGAGGGAGAAGGAGGGAGAGGGGCCAGACGAGAAGGAGGGAGAGGGAGGCAGCGGGAGGGAGACGGACAGAGAGGGTCCAGACGAGAAGGAGGGAGAGGGAGGCAGAGGGAGGGAGAGGGAGGGAGAGAGTCCAGGCGAGAGGGAGGGAGAGGAATGGAGAGGGTCCAGGCGAGAGGGAGGGAGAAGGAGGGAGAGGGTCCAGACGAGAGGGAGGGAGAGGGAGGGAGAGGCAGGGAGAGGCAGGGAGAGGGTCCGAGGGAGAGGGAGGGAGAGGGTCCGAGGGAGAGGGAGGGAGAGGAATGGAGAGGGTTCGAGGGAAATGGAGGGAGGGGGAGGAGAGGGTGCAGGAGAGAGGGAGGGAGCGGGAGGGAGAGGGTCTAGGCGAGAGGGAGGGAGAGGGACAGAGAGGGTTCAGGGGAGAGGGAGAAAGAGGGTCCAGGCGACAGGGAAGGAGAGGGCGGGAGAGGTTCCAGCCGAGAGGAAGGGAGAGGGAGGAAGGGGGAGGGAGAGGGACAGAGAGGGTACAGGAGAGAGGGAAGGAGAGGGAGGGAGAGAGTCCAGACGAGAAGGAGGGAGAGGGAGGCAGAGGGAGGCAGAGGGAGGGAGAGGGTCCAGGCGAGAGGGAGGGAGAGGGCGGGAGAGGGTACGAGGGAAATGGAGGGAGAGAGAGGGACAGGGAGGAAGAGGGTCCAGACGAGAGGGAGGGAGAGGGCGGGAGAGGCTGAAGGGGAGAGGGAGGGAGAGGGAGGGAGAGGGTCCAGACGAGAAGGAGGGAGAGGGAGGGAGAGGGTCCAGGCGAGAGGGAGGGAGAGGGCAGGAGAGGGTCCAGGGGAGAGGGAGGGAGAGGAATGGAGAAGGGCCAGGGGAGAGGGAGGGAGAGGAAAGGAGAGGGGCCAGGCGAGCGGGCGGGAGAGGGAGGCAGACGGAGGGAGATGGAGGGAGAGGGTCCAGACGAGAGGGAGGTAGAGGGAGGCAGACGAAGGGAGAGGGAGGGAGAGGGTCCAGACGAGAGGGAGGGAGAGGAGTGGAGAGGGTCCGAGGGAAATGGAGGGAGAGGGAGGGAGAGGGAGGGAGAGGGTCCATACGAGAGAGAGGGAGAGGGCGGGAGAGGGTCCAGGGGAGAGGGAGGGAGAGTGAGAGAGAGGGTCCAGACGAGAGGGAAGGGAGAGGGAGGCAGCGAGAGGGAGAGGGAGAGAGAGGGTCCAGACGAGAAGGAGGGAGAGGGAGGCAGAGGGAGGGAGAGGGAGGGAGAGGGTCCAGGAGAGAGGGAGGGAGAAGGAGGGAGAGGGTCCAGACGAGAGGGAGGGAGAGGGAGGGAGAGGGTCCAGACGAGAAGGAGGGAGAGGGAGGCAGAGGGAGGGAGAGGGAGGGAGAGGGTCCAGACGAGAAGGAGGGAGAGGGAGGCAGAGGGAGGGAGAGGGAGGGAGAGGAAGGGAGAGGCTGCAGGGGAGAGGAAGGGAGAGGAAGGGAGAGGTTGCAGGGGAGAGGAAGGGAGAGGCAGGGAGAGGGTGCAGGTGAGAGGGAGGGAGTGGGTAAAGGAGAAAAGGAGGGAGAGGGAGAGAGAGGGTGCAGGCGAGAGGGAGGCAGAGGGAGGAGAGGGAGGGAGAGGGTCCAGGCGAGGGGGGAGGGAGAGGAATGGAGAGGGTCCGAGGGAAATGGAGGGAGAGGGAGGGAGAGGGAGGAAGAGGGTCCAGACGAGAGGGAGGGAGAGGGCGGGAGAGGCTGCAGGGGAGAGGGAGGGAGAGGCAGGGAGAGGGTCCAGACGTGAAGGAGGGAGAGGGAGGGAGAGGGTCCAGGGGAGAGGGAGGGAGAGGGAGGAAGAGGGTCCAGGCAAGAGGGAGGGAGAGTGAGAGAGAGGGTCCAGACGAGAGGGAAGGCAGAGGGAGGCAGCGGGAGGGAGAGGGAGAGAGAGGGTCCAGACGAGAAGGAGGGCGAGGGAGGCAGAGGGAGGGAGAGGGAGGGAGAGGGTCCAGGAGAGAGGGAGGGAGAGGAATGGAGAGGGTCCAGGCGAGAGGGAGGGAGAAGGAGGGAGAGGGTCCAGACGAGAGGGAGGGAGAGGGAGGGAGACGGTCCAGACGAGAGGGAGGGAGAGGGTGGCAGACGGAGGGAGAGGGAGGGAGAGGGTCCAGACGAGAGGGAGGGAGAGGGAGGCAGACGGAGGGAGAGGGAGGGAGAGGGAGGGAGAGGGAGCCAGACGAGAGGGAGGGAGAGGAATGGAGAAGGTCCAGGCGAGAGGGAGGGAGAGGAAAGGAGAGGGGCCAGGCGAGAGGGAGGGAGAGGGAGGCAGACGGAGGGAGAGGGAGGGAGAGGGTCCAGGCGAGAGGGAGGGAGAGGGAGGTAGACGGAGGGAGAGGGAGGGAGAGGGTCCAGGCGAGAGGGAGGGAGAGGAATGGAGAGGGTCCGAGGGAAAGGAAGGGAGAGGGAGGGAGAGGGTCCAGGCGAGAGGGAGGGAGAGGGAGGGAGAGGGAGCCAGACGAGAGGGAGGGAGAGGGCGGGAGAGGGTCCAGACGAGAGGGAGGGAGAGGGAGGCAGACGGAGGGAGAGGGAGAGAGAGGGTCCAGACGAGAGGGAGGGAGAGGGAGGCAGACGGAGGGAGAGGGAGGGAGAGGGTCCAGACGAGAGGGAGGGAGAGGAATGGAGAGGGTCCGAGGGAAATGGAGGTAGAGGGAGGGAGAGGGCGGGAGAGGGTCCAGGGGAGAGGGAGGGAGAGTGAGAGAGAGGGTCCAGACGAGAGGGAAGGGAGAGGGAGGCAGCGGGAGGGAGAGGGAGAGAGAGGGTCCAGACGAGAAGGAGGGCGAGGGAGGCAGAGGGAGGGAGAGGGAGGGAGAGGGTCCAGGAGAGAGGGAGGAGAGGAATGGAGAGGGTCCAGGCGAGAGGGAGGGAGAAGGAGGGAGAGGGTCCAGACGAGAGGGAGGGAGAGGGAGGGAGACGGTCCAGACGAGAGGGAGGGAGAGGGTGGCAGACGGAGGGAGAGGGAGGGAGAGGGTCCAGACGAGAGGGAGGGAGAGGGAGGCAGACGGAGGGAGAGGGAGGGAGAGGGAGGGAGAGGGAGCAAGACGAGAGGGAGGGAGAGGAAAGGAGAGGGGCCAGGCGAGAGGGAGGCAGACGGAGGGAGAGGGAGGGAGAGGGAGGGAGAGGGTCCAGACGAGAGGGAGGGAGAGGAAGGGAGAGGGTTCGAGGGAAATGGAGGGAGGGGGAGGAGAGGGTGCAGGAGAGAGGGAGGGAGCGGAAGGGAGAGGGTCTAGGCGAGAGGGAGGGAGAGGGACAGAGAGGGTCCAGGGGAGAGGGAGGGAGAGGGAGAAAGAGGGTCCAGGCGACAGGGAAGGAGAGGGCGGGAGAGGTTCCAGCCGAGAGGAAGGGAGAGGGAGGAAGAGGGAGGGAGAGGGAGGGAGAGGGTACAGGAGAGAGGGAGGGAGCGGGAGGGAGAGGGTCCAGGGGAGAGGGAGGGAGTGGGACAGAGAGGGTCCAGGGGAGAGGGAGGGAGAGGGAGAAAGAGGGTCCAGGCGAGAGGGAAGGAGAGGGCGGGAGAGGTTCCAGCCGAGAGGAAGGGAGATGGAGGAAGAGGGAGGGAGAGGGAGGGAGAGGGTACAGGAGAGAGGGAAGGAGAGGGAGGGAGAGAGTCCAGACGAGAAGGAGGGAGAGGGAGGCAGAGGGAGGGAGAGGGAGTGAGAGGTTCAAGGCGAGAGGGAGGGAGAGGAAGGGAGAGGGTCCGAGGGTCCGAGGGAAATGGAGGGAGAGGGAGGGAGCGGGAGGAAAAGGGTCCAGACGAGAGGGAGGGAGAGGGCGGGAGAGGTTCCAGGGGAGAGGGAGGGAGAGGGAGGGAGAGGGTCCGAGGGACAGGGAGGGAGACGGCGGGAGAGGGTCCAGGCGAGAGGAAGGGAGAGGGAGGGAGATAATCCAGAGGAGAGGGAGGGAGAGGAAAGGAGAGGGTCCAGGCGAGAGGGAGGGAGAGGGAGGCAGACGGAGGGAGAGGGAGGGAGATAATCCAGAGGAGAGGGAGGGAGAGGAAAGGAGAGGGTCCAGGCGAGAGGGAGGGAGAGGGAGGGAGAGGGTCCAGGGGAGAGGGAGGGAGAGGGAGGGAGATGATCCAGAGGAGAGGGAGGGAGAGGAAAGGAGAGGGGCCAGGCGAGAGGGCGGGAGAGGGAGGCAGCGGGAGGGAGAGGGAGAGAGAGGGTCCAGACGAGAGGGAGGGAGAGGGAGGCAGAGGGAGGGAGAGGGAGGGAGAGGGTCCAGACGAGAGGGAGGGAGAGGAATGGAGAGGGTCCAGGCAAGAGGGAGGGAGAAGGAGGGAGAGGGGCCAGACGAGAAGGAGGGAGAGGGAGGCAGCGGGAGGGAGACGGACAGAGAGGGTCCAGACGAGAAGGAGGGAGAGGGAGGCAGAGGGAGGGAGAGGAAGGGAGAGAGTCCAGGCGAGAGGGAGGGAGAGGAATGGAGAGGGTCCAGGCGAGAGGGAGGGAGAAGGAGGGAGAGGGTCCAGACGAGAGGGAGGGAGAGGGAGGGAGAGGGGGGGAGAGGCAGGGAGAGGGTCCGAGGGAGAGGGAGGGAGAGGGTCCGAGGGAGAGGGAGGGAGAGGAATGGAGAGGGTTCGAGGGAAATGGAGGGAGGGGGAGGAGAGGGTGCAGGAGAGAGGGAGGGAGCGGGAGGGAGAGGGTCTAGGCGAGAGGGAGGGAGAGGGACAGAGAGGGTTCAGGGGAGAGGGAGAAAGAGGGTCCAGGCGACAGGGAAGGAGAGGGCGGGAGAGGTTCCAGCCGAGAGGAAGGGAGAGGGAGGAAGGGGGAGGGAGAGGGACAGAGACGGTACAGGAGAGAGGGAAGGAGAGGGAGGGAGAGAGTCCAGACGAGAAGGAGGGAGAGGGAGGCAGAGGGAGGCAGAGGGAGGGAGAGGGTCCAGGCGAGAGGGAGGGAGAGGAATGGAGAGGGTACGAGGGAAATGGAGGGAGAGAGAGGGACAGGGAGGAAGAGGGTCCAGACGAGAGGGAGGGAGAGGGCGGGAGAGGCTGAAGGGGAGAGGGAGGGAGAGGGAGGGAGAGGGTCCAGACGAGAAGGAGGGAGAGGGAGGGAGAGGGTCCAGGCGAGAGGGAGGGAGAGGGCAGGAGAGGGTCCAGGGGAGAGGGAGGGAGAGGAATGGAGAAGGTCCAGGGGAGAGGGAGGGAGAGGAAAGGAGAGGGGCCAGGCGAGCGGGCGGGAGAGGGAGGCAGACGGAGGGAGATGGAGGGAGAGGGTCCAGACGAGAGGGAGGTAGAGGGAGGCAGACGAAGGGAGAGGGAGGGAGAGGGTCCAGACGAGAGGGAGGGAGAGGAGTGGAGAGGGTCCGAGGGAAATGGAGGGAGAGGGAGGGAGAGGGAGGGAGAGGGTCCATACGAGAGAGAGGGAGAGGGCGGGAGAGGGTCCAGGGGAGAGGGAGGGAGAGTGAGAGAGAGGGTCCAGACGAGAGGGAAGGGAGAGGGAGGCAGCGAGAGGGAGAGTGAGAGAGAGGGTCCAGACGAGAAGGAGGGAGAGGGAGGCAGAGGGAGGGAGAGGGAGGGAGAGGGTCCAGGAGAGAGGGAGGGAGAAGGAGGGAGAGGGTCCAGACGAGAGGGAGGGAGAGGGAGGGAGAGGGTCCAGACGAGAAGGAGGGAGAGGGAGGCAGCGGGAGGGAGAGGGAGAGAGAGGGTCCAGACGAGAAGGAGGGAGAGGGAGGCAGAGGGAGGGAGAGGGACAGAGAGGGTACAGGAGAGAGGGAAGGAGAGGGAGGGAGAGAGTCCAGACGAGAAGGAGGGAGAGGGAGGCAGAGGGAGGCAGAGGGAGGGAGAGGGTCCAGGCGAGAGGGAGGGAGAGGAATGGAGAGGGTACGAGGGAAATGGAGGGAGAGAGAGGGACAGGGAGGAAGAGGGTGCAGACGAGAGGGAGGGAGAGGGCGGGAGAGGCTGAAGGGGAGAGGGAGGGAGAGGGAGGGAGAGGGTCCAGACGAGAAGGAGAGAGAGGGAGGGAGAGGGTCCAGACGAGAGGGAGGGAGAGGGCGGGAGAGGCTGCAGGGGAGAGGGAGGGAGAGGCAGGGAGAGGGTCCAGACGTGAAGGAGGGAGAGGGAGGGAGAGGGTCCAGGGGAGAGGGAGGGAGAGGGAGGCAGACGGAGGGAGATGGAGGGAGAGGGTCCAGACGAGAGGGAGGTAGAGGGAGGCAGAGGGAGGGAGAGGGAGGGAGAGGGTCCAGACGAGAGGGAGGGAGAGGAGTGGAGAGGGTCCGAGGGAAATGGAGGGAGAGGGAGGGAGAGGGAGGGAGAGGGTCCATACGAGAGAGAGGGAGAGGGCGGGAGAGGGTCCAGGGGAGAGGGAGGGAGAGTGAGAGAGAGGGTCCAGACGAGAGGGAAGGGAGAGGGAGGCAGCGAGAGGGAGAGGGAGAGAGAGGGTCCAGACGAGAAGGAGGGAGAGGGAGGCAGAGGGAGGGAGAGGGAGGGAGAGGGTCCAGGAGAGAGGGTGGGAGAAGGAGGGAGAGGGTCCAGACGAGAGGGAGGGAGAGGGAGGGAGAGGGTCCAGACGAGAAGCAGGGAGAGGGAGGCAGCGGGAGGGAGAGGGAGAGAGGGGGTCCAGACGAGAAGGAGGGAGAGGGAGGCAGAGGGAGGGAGAGGGAGGGAGAGGGAGGGAGAGGGTCCAGACGAGAGGGAGGGAGAGGAAGGGAGAGGCTGCAGGGGAGAGGAAGGGAGAGGCAGGGAGAGGGTGCAGGTGAGAGGGAGGGAGTGGGTAAAGGAGAAAAGGAGGGAGAGGGAGAGAGAGGGTGCAGGCGAGAGGGAGGCAGAGGGAGGAGAGGGAGGGAGAGGGTCCAGACGAGAGGAAGGGAGAGGAAGGAAGAGGCTGCAGGGGAGAGGAAGGGAGAGGCAGGGAGAGGGTGCAGGTGAGAGGGAGGGAGTGGGTAAAGGAGAAAAGGAGGGAGAGGGAGAAAGAGGGTGCAGGCGAGAGGGAGGCAGAGGGAGGAGAGGGAGGGAGAGGGTCCAGGCGAGGGGGGAGGGAGAGGAATGGAGAGGGTCCGAGGGAAATGGAGGGAGAGGGAGGGAGAGGGAGGAAGAGGGTCCAGACGAGAGGGAGGGAGAGGGCGGGAGAGGCTGCAGGGGAGAGGGAGGGAGAGGCAGGGAGAGGGTCCAGACGTGAAGGAGGGAGAGGGAGGGAGAGGGTCCAGGGGAGAGGGAGGGAGAGGGAGGAAGAGGGTCCAGGCAAGAGGGAGGGAGAGTGAGAGAGAGGGTCCAGACGAGAGGGAAGGCAGAGGGAGGCAGCGGGAGGGAGAGGGAGAGAGAGGGTCCAGACGAGAAGGAGGGCGAGGGAGGCAGAGGGAGGGAGAGGGAGGGAGAGGGTCCAGGAGAGAGGGAGGGAGAGGAATGGAGAGGGTCCAGGCGAGAGGGAGGGAGAAGCAGGGAGAGGGTCCAGACGAGAGGGAGGGAGAGGGAGGGAGACGGTCCAGACGAGAGGGAGGGAGAGGGTGGCAGACGGAGGGAGAGGGAGGGAGAGGGTCCAGACGAGAGGGAGGGAGAGGGAGGCAGACGGAGGGAGAGGGAGGGAGAGGGAGGGAGAGGGAGCCAGACGAGAGGGAGGGAGAGGAATGGAGAAGGTCCAGGCGAGAGGGAGGGAGAGGAAAGGAGAGGGGCCAGGCGAGAGGGAGGGAGAGGGAGGCAGACGGAGGGAGAGGGAGAGAGAGGGTCCAGACGAGAGGGAGGGAGAGGGAGGCAGACGGAGGGAGAGGGAGGGAGAGGGTCCAGACGAGAGGGAGGGAGAGGAATGGAGAGGGTCCGAGGGAAATGGAGGGAGAGGGAGGGAGAGGGCGGGAGAGGGTCCAGGGGAGAGGGAGGGAGAGTGAGAGAGAGGGTCCAGACGAGAGGGAAGGGAGAGGGAGGCAGCGAGAGGGAGAGGGAGAGAGAGTGTCCAGACGAGAAGGAGGGAGAGGGAGGCAGAGGGAGGGAGAGGGAGGGAGAGGGTCCAGGAGAGAGGAAGGGAGAAGGAGGGAGAGGGTCCAGACGAGAGGGAGGGAGAGGGAGGGAGAGGGTCCAGACGAGAAGGAGGGAGAGGGAGGCAGAGGGAGGGAGAGGGAGAGAGAGGGTCCAGACGAGAAGGAGGGAGAGGGAGGCAGAGGGAGGGAGAGGGAGGGAGAGGGAGGGAGAGGGTCCAGACGAGAGGGAGGGAGAGGAAGGGAGAGGCTGCAGGGGAGAGGAAGGGAGAGGCAGGGAGAGGGTGCAGGTGAGAGGGAGGGAGTGGGTAAAGGAGAAAAGGAGGGAGAGGGAGAGAGAGGGTGCAGGCGAGAGGGAGGCAGAGGGAGGAGAGGGAGGGCGAGGGTCCAGACGAGGGAGGAGGGAGAGGAATGGAGAGGGTCCGAGGGAAATGGAGGGAGAGGGAGGGAGAGGGAGGAAGAGGGTCCATACGAGAGAGAGGGAGAGGGCGGGAGAGGGTCCAGGGGAGAGGGAGGGAGAGTGAGAGAGAGGGTCCAGACGAGAGGGAAGGGAGAGGGAGGCAGCGAGAGGGAGAGGGAGAGAGAGGGTCCAGACGAGAAGGAGGGAGAGGGAGGCAGAGGGAGGGAGAGGGAGGGAGAGGGTCCAGGAGAGAGGGAGGGAGAAGGAGGGAGAGGGTCCAGACGAGAGGGAGGGAGAGGGAGGGAGAGGGTCCAGACGAGAAGGAGGGAGAGGGAGGCAGAGGGAGGGAGAGGGAGAGAGAGGGTCCAGACGAGAAGGAGGGAGAGGGAGGCAGAGGGAGGGAGAGGGAGGGAGAGGGAGGGAGAGGGTCCAGACGAGAGGGAGGGAGAGGAAGGGAGAGGCTGCAGGGGAGAGGAAGGGAGAGGCAGGGAGAGGGTGCAGGTGAGAGGGAGGGAGTGGGTAAAGGAGAAAAGGAGGGAGAGGGAGAGAGAGGGTGCAGGCGAGAGGGAGGCAGAGGGAGGAGAGGGAGGGCGAGGGTCCAGGCGAGGGGGGAGGGAGAGGAATGGAGAGGGTCCGAGGGAAATGGAGGGAGAGGGAGGGAGAGGGAGGAAGAGGGTCCAGACGAGAGGGAGGGAGAGGGCGGGAGAGGCTGCAGGGGAGAGGGAGGGAGAGGCAGGGAGAGGGTCCAGACGTGAAGGAGGGAGAGGGAGGGAGAGGGTCCAGGGGAGAGGGAGGGAGAGGGCGGAAGAGGGTCCAGGCAAGAGGGAGGGAGAGTGAGAGAGAGGGTCCAGACGAGAGGGAAGGGAGAGGGAGGCAGCGGGAGGGAGAGGGAGAGAGAGGGTCCAGACGAGAAGGAGGGAGAGGGAGGCAGAGGGAGGGAGAGGGAGGGAGAGGGTCCAGGAGAGAGGGAGGGAGAGGAATGGAGAGGGTCCAGGCGAGAGGGAGGGAGAAGCAGGGAGAGGGTCCAGACGAGAGGGAGGGAGAGGGAGGGAGACGGTCCAGACGAGAGGGAGGGAGAGGGTGGCAGACGGAGGGAGAGGGAGGGAGAGGGTCCAGACGAGAGGGAGGGAGAGGGAGGCAGACGGAGGGAGAGGGAGGGAGAGGGAGGGAGAGGGAGCCAGACGAGAGGGAGGGAGAGGAATGGAGAAGGTCCAGGCGAGAGGGAGGGAGAGGAAAGGAGAGGGGCCAGGCGAGAGGGAGGGAGAGGGAGGCAGACGGAGGGAGAGGGAGGGAGAGGGTCCAGGCGAGAGGGAGGGAGAGGGAGGTAGACGGAGGGAGAGGGAGGGAGAGGGTCCAGGCGAGAGGGAGGGATAGGAATGGAGAGGGTCCGAGGGAAAGGGAGGGAGAGGGAGGGAGAGGGTCCAGGCGAGAGGGAGGGAGAGGGAGGGAGATGATCCAGAGGAGAGGGAGGGAGAGGAAAGGAGAGGGGCCAGGCGAGTGGGCGGGAGAGGGAGGCAGACGGAGGGAGAGGGAGAGAGAGGGTCCAGACGAGAGGAAGGGAGAGGGAGGCAGACGGAGGGAGAGGGAGGGAGAGGGTCCAGACGAGAGGGAGGGAGAGGAATGGAGAGGGTCCGAGGGAAATGGAGGGAGAGGGAGGGAGAGGGCGGGAGAGGGTCCAGGGGAGAGGGAGGGAGAGGGAGAGAGAGGGTCCAGACGAGAGGGAAGGGAGAGGGAGGCAGCGGGAGGGAGAGGGAGAGAGAGGGTCCAGACGAGAAGGAGGGCGAGGGAGGCAGAGGGAGGGAGAGGGAGGGAGAGGGTCCAGGAGAGAGGGAGGAGAGGAATGGAGAGGGTCCAGGCGAGAGGGAGGGAGAAGGAGGGAGAGGGTCCAGACGAGAGGGAGGGAGAGGGAGGGAGACGGTCCAGACGAGAGGGAGGGAGAGGGTGGCAGACGGAGGGAGAGGGAGGGAGAGGGTCCAGGCGAGAGGGAGGGAGAGGGAGGCAGACGGAGGGAGAGGGAGGGAGAGGGAGGGAGAGGGAGCAAGACGAGAGGGAGGGAGAGGAAAGGAGAGGGGCCAGGCGAGAGGGAGGCAGACGGAGGCAGAGGGAGGGAGAGGGAGGGAGAGGGTCCAGACGAGAGGGAGGGAGAGGAAGGGTGAGGGTTCGAGGGAAATGGAGGGAGGGGGAGGAGAGGGTGCAGGAGAGAGGGAGGGAGCGGGAGGGAGAGGGTCTAGGCGAGAGGGAGGGAGAGGGACAGAGAGGGTCCAGGGGAGAGGGAGGGAGAGGGAGAAAGAGGGTCCAGGCGACAGGGAAGGAGAGGGCGGGAGAGGTTCCAGCCGAGAGGAAGGGAGAGGGAGGAAGAGGGAGGGAGAGGGAGGGAGAGGGTACAGGAGAGAGGGAGGGAGCGGGAGGGAGAGGGTCCAGGGGAGAGGGAGGGAGTGGGACAGAGAGGGTCCAGGGGAGAGGGAGGGAGAGGGAGAAAGCGGGTCCAGGCGAGAGGGAAGGAGAGGGCGGGAGAGGTTCCAGCCGAGAGGAAGGGAGATGGAGGAAGAGGGAGGGAGAGGGAGGGAGAGGGTACAGGAGAGAGGGAAGGAGAGGGAGGGAGAGAGTCCAGACGAGAAGGAGGGAGAGGGAGGCAGAGGGAGGGAGAGGGAGTGAGAGGTTCAAGGCGAGAGGGAGGGAGAGGAAGGGAGAGGGTCCGAGGGTCCGAGGGAAATGGAGGGAGAGGGAGGGAGCGGGAGGAAAAGGGTCCAGACGAGAGGGAGGGAGAGGGCGGGAGAGGTTCCAGGGGAGAGGGAGGGAGAGGGAGGGAGAGGGAGCCAGGCGAGGGGGAGGGAGAAGGAGGGAGAGGGTCCAGACGAGAGGGAGGGAGAGGGAGGGAGATAATCCAGAGGAGAGGGAGGGAGAGGAAAGGAGAGGGTCCAGGCGAGAGGGAGGGAGAGGGAGGCAGACGGAGGGAGAGGGAGGGAGATAATCCAGAGGAGAGGGAGGGAGAGGAAAGGAGAGGTTCCAGGCGAGAGGGAGGGAGAGGGCGGGAGAGGTTCCAGGGGAGAGGGAGGGAGAGGGAGGAAGAGGATCCAGGCGAGAGGGAGGGAGAAGGAGGGAGAGCGTCCAGGCGAGAGGGAAGGAGAGGGAGGGAGAGAGTCCAGACGAGAAGGAGGGAGAGGGAGGGAGAGGGAGGGAGAGGGTCCAGGCGAGAGGGAGGGAGAGGGAGGGAGAGGGAGCCAGACGAGAGGGAGGGAGAGGGCGGGAGAGGGTCCAGACGAGAGGGAGGGAGAGGGAGGGAGAGGGTCCAGGCGAGAAGGAGGGAGAGGGAGGGAGAGGGTCCAGGCGAGAGGGAGGGAGAGGGCGGGAGAGGGTCCGGGGGAGAGGGAGGGAGAGGGAGGGAGAGGGTCCAGACGAGAAGGAGGGAGAGGGAGGGAGAGGGTCCAGGCGAGAGGGAGGGAGAGGAATGGAGAGGGTCCAGGCGAGAGGGAGGGAGAAGGAGGGAGAGGGTCCATACGAGAGGGAGGGAGAGGGAGGCAGAGGGGGGGAGAGGCAGGGAGAGGGTCCGAGGGAGAGTGAGGGAAAGGAAGGGTGAGGCTCCAGGCGACAGGGAGGGAGATGGATAGAGAGGGTCCAGTGGAGAAGGAGGGAGAGGGACAGAGAGGTTCCAGGCGAGAGGGAGGGGAGGGAGGTAGAGGGTCCAGGACAGAGGGAGAGAGAGGGAAGGAGAGGGTCCAGACGAGAGGGAGGGAGAGGGACAGAGAGGTTCCCGGCGAGAGGGAGGGAGAGGGTGGGAGAGGTTCCAGGAGAGAGGGAGGGAGAGGGTACAGGCGAGAGGGAGGGAGAGGGCGGGAGAAGGACCTCGGGAGAGAGACGGAGAGGGAGGGAGAGGATCCAGGGGAGAGGGAAGGAGATGATCCAGATAAGAGGGAGGGAGAGGGAGGAAGAGGGAGGGAGAGGGTCCGAGGGACAGGGAGGGAGACGGCGGGAGAGGGTCCAGGCGAGAGGGAGGGAGAGGGAGGGAGATGATCCAGAGGAGAGGGAGGGAGAGGAAAGGAGAGGGGCCAGGCGAGAGGGAGGGAGAGGGAGGCAGACGGAGGGAGAGGGAGGGAGAGGGTCCAGACGAGAGGGAGGGAGAGGAATGGAGAGGGTCCAGGCAAGAGGGAGGGAGAAGGAGGGAGAGGGGCCAGACGAGAAGGAGGGAGAGGGAGGCAGCGGGAGGGAGACGGACAGAGAGGGTCCAGACGAGAAGGAGGGAGAGGGAGGCAGAGGGAGGGAGAGGGAGGGAGAGAGTCCAGGCGAGAGGGAGGGAGAGGAATGGAGAGGGTCCAGGCGAGAGGGAGGGAGAAGGAGGGAGAGGGTCCAGACGAGAGGGAGGGAGAGGGAGGGAGAGGCAGGGAGAGGCAGGGAGAGGGTCCGAGGGAGAGGGAGGGAGAGGGTCCGAGGGAGAGGGAGGGAGAGGAATGGAGAGGGTTCGAGGGAAATGGAGGGAGGGGGAGGAGAGGGTGCAGGAGAGAGGGAGGGAGCGGGAGGGAGAGGGTCTAGGCGAGAGGGAGGGAGAGGGACAGAGAGGGTTCAGGGGAGAGGGAGAAAGAGGGTCCAGGCGACAGGGAAGGAGAGGGCGGGAGAGGTTCCAGCCGAGAGGAAGGGAGAGGGAGGAAGGGGGAGGGAGAGGGACAGAGAGGGTACAGGAGAGAGGGAAGGAGAGGGAGGGAGAGAGTCCAGACGAGAAGGAGGGAGAGGGAGGCAGAGGGAGGCAGAGGGAGGGAGAGGGTCCAGGCGAGAGGGAGGGAGAGGGCGGGAGAGGGTACGAGGGAAATGGAGGGAGAGAGAGGGACAGGGAGGAAGAGGGTCCAGACGAGAGGGAGGGAGAGGGCGGGAGAGGCTGAAGGGGAGAGGGAGGGAGAGGGAGGGAGAGGGTCCAGACGAGAAGGAGGGAGAGGGAGGGAGAGGGTCCAGGCGAGAGGGAGGGAGAGGGCAGGAGAGGGTCCAGGGGAGAGGGAGGGAGAGGAATGGAGAAGGGCCAGGGGAGAGGGAGGGAGAGGAAAGGAGAGGGGCCAGGCGAGCGGGCGGGAGAGGGAGGCAGACGGAGGGAGATGGAGGGAGAGGGTCCAGACGAGAGGGAGGTAGAGGGAGGCAGACGAAGGGAGAGGGAGGGAGAGGGTCCAGACGAGAGGGAGGGAGAGGAGTGGAGAGGGTCCGAGGGAAATGGAGGGAGAGGGAGGGAGAGGGAGGGAGAGGGTCCATACGAGAGAGAGGGAGAGGGCGGGAGAGGGTCCAGGGGAGAGGGAGGGAGAGTGAGAGAGAGGGTCCAGACGAGAGGGAAGGGAGAGGGAGGCAGCGAGAGGGAGAGGGAGAGAGAGGGTCCAGACGAGAAGGAGGGAGAGGGAGGCAGAGGGAGGGAGAGGGAGGGAGAGGGTCCAGGAGAGAGGGAGGGAGAAGGAGGGAGAGGGTCCAGACGAGAGGGAGGGAGAGGGAGGGAGAGGGTCCAGACGAGAAGGAGGGAGAGGGAGGCAGAGGGAGGGAGAGGGAGGGAGAGGGTCCAGACGAGAAGGAGGGAGAGGGAGGCAGAGGGAGGGAGAGGGAGGGAGAGGAAGGGAGAGGCTGCAGGGGAGAGGAAGGGAGAGGCAGGGAGAGGGTGCAGGTGAGAGGGAGGGAGTGGGTAAAGGAGAAAAGGAGGGAGAGGGAGAGAGAGGGTGCAGGCGAGAGGGAGGCAGAGGGAGGAGAGGGAGGGAGAGGGTCCAGGCGAGGGGGGAGGGAGAGGAATGGAGAGGGTCCGAGGGAAATGGAGGGAGAGGGAGGGAGAGGGAGGAAGAGGGTCCAGACGAGAGGGAGGGAGAGGGCGGGAGAGGCTGCAGGGGAGAGGGAGGGAGAGGCAGGGAGAGGGTCCAGACGTGAAGGAGGGAGAGGGAGGGAGAGGGTCCAGGGGAGAGGGAGGGAGAGGGAGGAAGAGGGTCCAGGCAAGAGGGAGGGAGAGTGAGAGAGAGGGTCCAGACGAGAGGGAAGGCAGAGGGAGGCAGCGGGAGGGAGAGGGAGAGAGAGGGTCCAGACGAGAAGGAGGGCGAGGGAGGCAGAGGGAGGGAGAGGGAGGGAGAGGGTCCAGGAGAGAGGGAGGGAGAGGAATGGAGAGGGTCCAGGCGAGAGGGAGGGAGAAGGAGGGAGAGGGTCCAGACGAGAGGGAGGGAGAGGGAGGGAGAGGGTCCAGACGAGAGGGAGGGAGAGGGTGGCAGACGGAGGGAGAGGGAGGGAGAGGGTCCAGACGAGAGGGAGGGAGAGGGAGGCAGACGGAGGGAGAGGGAGGGAGAGGGAGGGAGAGGGAGCCAGACGAGAGGGAGGGAGAGGAATGGAGAAGGTCCAGGCGAGAGGGAGGGAGAGGAAAGGAGAGGGGCCAGGCGAGAGGGAGGGAGAGGGAGGCAGACGGAGGGAGAGGGAGGGAGAGGGTCCAGGCGAGAGGGAGGGAGAGGATTGGAGAAGGTCCAGGCGAGAGGGAGGGAGAGGAAAGGAGAGGGGCCAGGCGAGAGGGAGGGAGAGGGAGGCAGACGGAGGGAGAGGGAGGGAGAGGGTCCAGGCGAGTGGGCGGGAGAGGGAGGCAGACGGAGGGAGAGGGAGGGAGAGGGTCCAGGCGAGAGGGAGGGATAGGAATGGAGAGGGTCCGAGGGAAAGGAAGGGAGAGGGAGGGAGAGGGTCCAGGCGAGAGGGAGGGAGAGGGAGGGAGAGGGAGCCAGACGAGAGGGAGGGAGAGGGCGGGAGAGGGTCCAGACGAGAGGGAGGGAGAGGGAGGCAGACGGAGGGAGAGGGAGAGAGAGGGTCCAGACGAGAGGGAGGGAGAGGGAGGCAGACGGAGGGAGAGGGAGGGAGAGGGTCCAGACGAGAGGGAGGGAGAGGAATGGAGAGGGTCCGAGGGAAATGGAGGTAGAGGGAGGGAGAGGGCGGGAGAGGGTCCAGGGGAGAGGGAGGGAGAGTGAGAGAGAGGGTCCAGACGAGAGGGAAGGGAGAGGGAGGCAGCGGGAGGGAGAGGGAGAGAGAGGTTCAAGGCGAGAGGGAGGGAGAGGAAGGGAGAGGGTCCGAGGGTCCGAGGGAAATGGAGGGAGAGGGAGGGAGCGGGAGGAAAAGGGTCCAGACGAGAGGGAGGGAGAGGGCGGGAGAGGTTCCAGGGGAGAGGGAGGGAGAGGGAGGGAGAGGGTCCGAGGGACAGGGAGGGAGACGGCGGGAGAGGGTCCAGGCGAGAGGAAGGGAGAGGGAGGGAGATAATCCAGAGGAGAGGGAGGGAGAGGAAAGGAGAGGGTCCAGGCGAGAGGGAGGGAGAGGGAGGCAGACGGAGGGAGAGGGAGGGAGATAATCCAGAGGAGAGGGAGGGAGAGGAAAGGAGAGGGTCCAGGCGAGAGGGAGGGAGAGGGAGGGAGAGGGTCCAGGGGAGAGGGAGGGAGAGGGAGGGAGATGATCCAGAGGAGAGGGAGGGAGAGGAAAGGAGAGGGGCCAGGCGAGAGGGCGGGAGAGGGAGGCAGCGGGAGGGAGAGAGAGAGAGAGCGTCCAGACGAGAAGGAGGGAGAGGGAGGCAGAGGGAGGGAGAGGGAGGGAGAGGGTCCAGACGAGAGGGAGGGAGAGGAATGGAGAGGGTCCAGGCAAGAGGGAGGGAGAAGGAGGGAGAGGGGCCAGACGAGAAGGAGGGAGAGGGAGGCAGCGGGAGGGAGACGGACAGAGAGGGTCCAGACGAGAAGGAGGGAGAGGGAGGCAGAGGGAGGGAGAGGAAGGGAGAGAGTCCAGGCGAGAGGGAGGGAGAGGAATGGAGAGGGTCCAGGCGAGAGGGAGGGAGAAGGAGGGAGAGGGTCCAGACGAGAGGGAGGGAGAGGGAGGGAGAGGGGGGGAGAGGCAGGGAGAGGGTCCGAGGGAGAGGGAGGGAGAGGGTCCGAGGGAGAGGGAGGGAGAGGAATGGAGAGGGTTCGAGGGAAATGGAGGGAGGGGGAGGAGAGGGTGCAGGAGAGAGGGAGGGAGCGGGAGGGAGAGGGTCTAGGCGAGAGGGAGGGAGAGGGACAGAGAGGGTTCAGGGGAGAGGGAGAAAGAGGGTCCAGGCGACAGGGAAGGAGAGGGCGGGAGAGGTTCCAGCCGAGAGGAAGGGAGAGGGAGGAAGGGGGAGGGAGAGGGACAGAGAGGGTACAGGAGAGAGGGAAGGAGAGGGAGGGAGAGAGTCCAGACGAGAAGGAGGGAGAGGGAGGCAGAGGGAGGCAGAGGGAGGGAGAGGGTCCAGGCGAGAGGGAGGGAGAGGAATGGAGAGGGTACGAGGGAAATGGAGGGAGAGAGAGGGACAGGGAGGAAGAGGGTCCAGACGAGAGGGAGGGAGAGGGCGGGAGAGGCTGAAGGGGAGAGGGAGGGAGAGGGAGGGAGAGGGTCCAGACGAGAAGGAGGGAGAGGGAGGGAGAGGGTCCAGGCGAGAGGGAGGGAGAGGGCAGGAGAGGGTCCAGGGGAGGGGGAGGGAGAGGAATGGAGAAGGGCCAGGGGAGAGGGAGGGAGAGGAAAGGAGAGGGGCCAGGCGAGCGGGCGGGAGAGGGAGGCAGACGGAGGGAGATGGAGGGAGAGGGTCCAGACGAGAGGGAGGTAGAGGGAGGCAGACGAAGGGAGAGGGAGGGAGAGGGTCCAGACGAGAGGGAGGGAGAGGAGTGGAGAGGGTCCGAGGGAAATGGAGGGAGAGGGAGGGAGAGGGAGGGAGAGGGTCCATACGAGAGAGAGGGAGAGGGCGGGAGAGGGTCCAGGGGAGAGGGAGGGAGAGTGAGAGAGAGGGTCCAGACGAGAGGGAAGGGAGAGGGAGGCAGCGAGAGGGAGAGTGAGAGAGAGGGTCCAGACGAGAAGGAGGGAGAGGGAGGCAGAGGGAGGGAGAGGGAGGGAGAGGGTCCAGGAGAGAGGGAGGGAGAAGGAGGGAGAGGGTCCAGACGAGAGGGAGGGAGAGGGAGGGAGAGGGTCCAGACGAGAAGGAGGGAGAGGGAGGCAGCGGGAGGGAGAGGGAGAGAGAGGGTCCAGACGAGAAGGAGGGAGAGGGAGGCAGAGGGAGGGAGAGGGACAGAGAGGGTACAGGAGAGAGGGAAGGAGAGGGAGGGAGAGAGTCCAGACGAGAAGGAGGGAGAGGGAGGCAGAGGGAGGCAGAGGGAGGGAGAGGGTCCAGGCGAGAGGGAGGGAGAGGAATGGAGAGGGTACGAGGGAAATGGAGGGAGAGAGAGGGACAGGGAGGAAGAGGGTGCAGACGAGAGGGAGGGAGAGGGCGGGAGAGGCTGAAGGGGAGAGGGAGGGAGAGGGAGGGAGAGGGTCCAGACGAGAAGGAGGGAGAGGGAGGGAGAGGGTCCAGACGAGAGGGAGGGAGAGGGCGGGAGAGGCTGCAGGGGAGAGGGAGGGAGAGGCAGGGAGAGGGTCCAGACGTGAAGGAGGGAGAGGGAGGGAGAGGGTCCAGGGGAGAGGGAGGGAGAGGGAGGCAGACGGAGGGAGATGGAGGGAGAGGGTCCAGACGAGAGGGAGGTAGAGGGAGGCAGAGGGAGGGAGAGGGAGGGAGAGGGTCCAGACGAGAGGGAGGGAGAGGGCGGGAGAGGGTCCAGGGGAGAGGGAGGGAGAGTGAGAGAGAGGGTCCAGACGAGAGGGAAGGGAGAGGGAGGCAGCGAGAGGGAGAGTGAGAGAGAGGGTCCAGACGAGAAGGAGGGAGAGGGAGGCAGAGGGAGGGAGAGGGAGGGAGAGGGTCCAGGAGAGAGGGAGGGAGAAGGAGGGAGAGGGTCCAGACGAGAGGGAGGGAGAGGGAGGGAGAGGGTCCAGACGAGAAGGAGGGAGAGGGAGGCAGCGGGAGGGAGAGGGAGAGAGGGGGTCCAGACGAGAAGGAGGGAGAGGGAGGCAGAGGGAGGGAGAGGGAGGGAGAGGGCGGGAGAGGGTCCAGACGAGAGGGAGGGAGAGGAAGGGAGAGGCTGCAGGGGAGAGGAAGGGAGAGGCAGGGAGAGGGTGCAGGTGAGAGGGAGGGAGTGGGTAAAGGAGAAAAGGAGGGAGAGGGAGAGAGAGGGTGCAGGCGAGAGGGAGGCAGAGGGAGGAGAGGGAGGGAGAGGGTCCAGACGAGAGGAAGGGAGAGGAAGGAAGAGGCTGCAGGGGAGAGGAAGGGAGAGGCAGGGAGAGGGTGCAGGTGAGAGGGAGGGAGTGGGTAAAGGAGAAAAGGAGGGAGAGGGAGAAAGAGGGTGCAGGCGAGAGGGAGGCAGAGGGAGGAGAGGGAGGGAGAGGGTCCAGGCGAGGGGGGAGGGAGAGGAATGGAGAGGGTCCGAGGGAAATGGAGGGAGAGGGAGGGAGAGGGAGGAAGAGGGTCCAGACGAGAGGGAGGGAGAGGGCGGGAGAGGCTGCAGGGGAGAGGGAGGGAGAGGCAGGGAGAGGGTCCAGACGTGAAGGAGGGAGAGGGAGGGAGAGGGTCCAGGGGAGAGGGAGGGAGAGGGAGGAAGAGGGTCCAGGCAAGAGGGAGGGAGAGTGAGAGAGAGGGTCCAGACGAGAGGGAAGGCAGAGGGAGGCAGCGGGAGGGAGAGGGAGAGAGAGGGTCCAGACGAGAAGGAGGGCGAGGGAGGCAGAGGGAGGGAGAGGGAGGGAGAGGGTCCAGGAGAGAGGGAGGGAGAGGAATGGAGAGGGTCCAGGCGAGAGGGAGGGAGAAGCAGGGAGAGGGTCCAGACGAGAGGGAGGGAGAGGGAGGGAGACGGTCCAGACGAGAGGGAGGGAGAGGGTGGCAGACGGAGGGAGAGGGAGGGAGAGGGTCCAGACGAGAGGGAGGGAGAGGGAGGCAGACGGAGGGAGAGGGAGGGAGAGGGAGGGAGAGGGAGCCAGACGAGAGGGAGGGAGAGGAATGGAGAAGGTCCAGGCGAGAGGGAGGGAGAGGAAAGGAGAGGGGCCAGGCGAGAGGGAGGGAGAGGGAGGCAGACGGAGGGAGAGGGAGAGAGAGGGTCCAGACGAGAGGGAGGGAGAGGGAGGCAGACGGAGGGAGAGGGAGGGAGAGGGTCCAGACGAGAGGGAGGGAGAGGAATGGAGAGGGTCCGAGGGAAATGGAGGGAGAGGGAGGGAGAGGGCGGGAGAGGGTCCAGGGGAGAGGGAGGGAGAGTGAGAGAGAGGGTCCAGACGAGAGGGAAGGGAGAGGGAGGCAGCGAGAGGGAGAGGGAGAGAGAGGGTCCAGACGAGAAGGAGGGAGAGGGAGGCAGAGGGAGGGAGAGGGAGGGAGAGGGTCCAGGAGAGAGGGAGGGAGAAGGAGGGAGAGGGTCCAGACGAGAGGGAGGGAGAGGGAGGGAGAGGGTCCAGACGAGAAGGAGGGAGAGGGAGGCAGAGGGAGGGAGAGGGAGAGAGAGGGTCCAGACGAGAAGGAGGGAGAGGGAGGCAGAGGGAGGGAGAGGGAGGGAGAGGGAGGGAGAGGGTCCAGACGAGAGGGAGGGAGAGGAAGGGAGAGGCTGCAGGGGAGAGGAAGGGAGAGGCAGGGAGAGGGTGCAGGTGAGAGGGAGGGAGTGGGTAAAGGAGAAAAGGAGGGAGAGGGAGAGAGAGGGTGCAGGCGAGAGGGAGGCAGAGGGAGGAGAGGGAGGGCGAGGGTCCAGACGAGGGGGGAGGGAGAGGAATGGAGAGGGTCCGAGGGAAATGGAGGGAGAGGGAGGGAGAGGGAGGAAGAGGGTCCATACGAGAGAGAGGGAGAGGGCGGGAGAGGGTCCAGGGGAGAGGGAGGGAGAGTGAGAGAGAGGGTCCAGACGAGAGGGAAGGGAGAGGGAGGCAGCGAGAGGGAGAGGGAGAGAGAGGGTCCAGACGAGAAGGAGGGAGAGGGAGGCAGAGGGAGGGAGAGGGAGGGAGAGGGTCCAGGAGAGAGGGAGGGAGAAGGAGGGAGAGGGTCCAGACGAGAGGGAGGGAGAGGGAGGGAGAGGGTCCAGACGAGAAGGAGGGAGAGGGAGGCAGAGGGAGGGAGAGGGAGAGAGAGGGTCCAGACGAGAAGGAGGGAGAGGGAGGCAGAGGGAGGGAGAGGGAGGGAGAGGGAGGGAGAGGGTCCAGACGAGAGGGAGGGAGAGGAAGGGAGAGGCTGCAGGGGAGAGGAAGGGAGAGGCAGGGAGAGGGTGCAGGTGAGAGGGAGGGAGTGGGTAAAGGAGAAAAGGAGGGAGAGGGAGAGAGAGGGTGCAGGCGAGAGGGAGGCAGAGGGAGGAGAGGGAGGGCGAGGGTCCAGGCGAGGGGGGAGGGAGAGGAATGGAGAGGGTCCGAGGGAAATGGAGGGAGAGGGAGGGAGAGGGAGGAAGAGGGTCCAGACGAGAGGGAGGGAGAGGGCGGGAGAGGCTGCAGGGGAGAGGGAGGGAGAGGCAGGGAGAGGGTCCAGACGTGAAGGAGGGAGAGGGAGGGAGAGGGTCCAGGGGAGAGGGAGGGAGAGGGCGGAAGAGGGTCCAGGCAAGAGGGAGGGAGAGTGAGAGAGAGGGTCCAGACGAGAGGGAAGGGAGAGGGAGGCAGCGGGAGGGAGAGGGAGGGAGACGGTCCAGACGAGAGGGAGGGAGAGGGTGGCAGACGGAGGGAGAGGGAGGGAGAGGGAGGGAGAGGGAGCCAGACGAGAGGGAGGGAGAGGAATGGAGAAGGTCCAGGCGAGAGGGAGGGAGAGGAAAGGAGAGGGGCCAGGCGAGAGGGAGGGAGAGGGAGGCAGACGGAGGGAGAGGGAGGGAGAGGGTCCAGGCGAGAGGGAGGGAGAGGGAGGTAGACGGAGGGAGAGGGAGGGAGAGGGTCCAGGCGAGAGGGAGGGATAGGAATGGAGAGGGTCCGAGGGAAAGGGAGGGAGAGGGAGGGAGAGGGTCCAGGCGAGAGGGAGGGAGAGGGAGGGAGATGATCCAGAGGAGAGGGAGGGAGAGGAAAGGAGAGGGGCCAGGCGAGTGGGCGGGAGAGGGAGGCAGACGGAGGGAGAGGGAGAGAGAGGGTCCAGACGAGAGGGAGGGAGAGGAATGGAGAGGGTCCGAGGGAAATGGAGGGAGAGGGAGGGAGAGGGCGGGAGAGGGTCCAGGGGAGAGGGAGGGAGAGGGAGAGAGAGGGTCCAGACGAGAGGGAAGGGAGAGGGAGGCAGCGGGAGGGAGAGGGAGAGAGAGGGTCCAGACGAGAAGGAGGGCGAGGGAGGCAGAGGGAGGGAGAGGGAGGGAGAGGGTCCAGGAGAGAGGGAGGAGAGGAATGGAGAGGGTCCAGGCGAGAGGGAGGGAGAAGGAGGGAGAGGGTCCAGACGAGAGGGAGGGAGAGGGAGGGAGACGGTCCAGACGAGAGGGAGGGAGAGGGTGGCAGACGGAGGGAGAGGGAGGGAGAGGGAGGGAGAGGGAGCAAGACGAGAGGGAGGGAGAGGAAAGGAGAGGGGCCAGGCGAGAGGGAGGCAGGCGGAGGGAGAGGGAGGGAGAGGGAGGGAGAGGGTCCAGACGAGAGGGAGGGAGAGGAAGGGTGAGGGTTCGAGGGAAATGGAGGGAGGGGGAGGAGAGGGTGCCGGAGAGAGGGAGGGAGCGGGAGGGAGAGGGTCTAGGCGAGAGGGAGGGAGAGGGACAGAGAGGGTCCAGGGGAGAGGGAGGGAGAGGGAGAAAGAGGGTCCAGGCGACAGGGAAGGAGAGGGCGGGAGAGGTTCCAGCCGAGAGGAAGGGAGAGGGAGGAAGAGGGAGGGAGAGGGAGGGAGAGGGTACAGGAGAGAGGGAGGGAGCGGGAGGGAGAGGGTCCAGGGGAGAGGTAGGGAGTGGGACAGAGAGGGTCCAGGGGAGAGGGAGGGAGAGGGAGAAAGAGGGTCCAGGCGAGAGGGAAGGAGAGGGCGGGAGAGGTTCCAGCCGAGAGGAAGGGAGATGGAGGAAGAGGGAGGGAGAGGGAGGGAGAGGGTACAGGAGAGAGGGAAGGAGAGGGAGGGAGAGAGTCCAGACGAGAAGGAGGGAGAGGGAGGCAGAGGGAGGGAGAGGGAGGGAGAGGTTCAAGGCGAGAGGGAGGGAGAGGAAGGGAGAGGGTCCGAGGGTCCGAGGGAAATGGAGGGAGAGGGAGGGAGCGGGAGGAAAAGGGTCCAGACGAGAGGGAGGGAGAGGGCGGGAGAGGTTCCAGGGGAGAGGAAGGGAGAGGGAGGGAGAGGGAGCCAGGCGAGGGGGAGGGAGAAGGAGGGAGAGGGTCCAGACGAGAGGGAGGGAGAGGGAGGCAGAGGGGGGGAGAGGCAGGGAGAGGGTCCGAGGGAGAGTGAGGGAGAGGAAGGGTGAGGCTCCAGGCGACAGGGAGGGAGATGGATAGAGAGGGTCCAGTGGAGAAGGAGGGAGAGGGACAGAGAGGTTCCAGGCGAGAGGGAGGGAGAGTGAGGGAGAGGAAGAGTGAGGCTCCAGGCGACAGGGAGGGAGATGGATAGAGAGGGTCCAGTGGAGAAGGAGGGAGAGGGACAGAGAGGTTCCAGGCGAGAGGGAGGGAGAGGGCGGGAGAGGTTCCAGGGGAGAGGGAGGGAGAGGGAGGAAGAGGATCCAGGCGAGAGGGAGGGAGAAGGAGGGAGAGCGTCCAGGCGAGAGGGAAGGAGAGGGAGGGAGAGAGTCCAGACGAGAAGGAGGGAGAGGGAGGGAGAGGGAGGGAGAGGGTCCAGGCGAGAGGGAGGGAGAGGGAGGGAGAGGGAGCCAGACGAGAGGGAGGGAGAGGGCGGGAGAGGGTCCAGACGAGAGGGAGGGAGAGGGAGGGAGAGGGTCCAGGCGAGAAGGAGGGAGAGGGAGGGAGAGGGTCCAGGCGAGAGGGAGGGAGAGGGCGGGAGAGGGTCCAGACGAGAAGGAGGGAGAGGGAGGGAGAGGGTCCAGGCGAGAGGGAGGGAGAGGAATGGAGAGGGTCCAGGCGAGAGGGAGGGAGAAGGAGGGAGAGGGTCCAGACGAGAGGGAGGGAGAGGGAGGCAGAGGGGGGGAGAGGCAGGGAGAGGGTCCGAGGGAGAGTGAGGGAGAGGAAGGGTGAGGCTCCAGGCGACAGGGAGGGAGATGGATAGAGAGGGTCCAGTGGAGAAGGAGGGAGAGGGACAGAGAGGTTCCAGGCGAGAGGGAGGGGAGGGAGGTAGAGGGTCCAGGACAGAGGGAGAGAGAGGGAAGGAGAGGGTCCAGACGAGAGGGAGGGAGAGGGACAGAGAGGTTCCCGGCGAGAGGGAGGGAGAGGGTGGGAGAGGTTCCAGGAGAGAGGGAGGGAGAGGGTACAGGCGAGAGGGAGGGAGAGGGCGGGAGAAGGACCTCGGGAGAGAGACGGACAGGGAGGGAGAGGATCCAGGGGAGAGGGAAGGAGATGATCCAGATAAGAGGGAGGGAGAGGGAGGGAGAGGGAGGGAGAGGGTCCGAGGGACAGGGAGGGAGACGGCGGGAGAGGGTCCAGGCGAGAGGGAGGGAGGGGGAGGGAGATGATCCAGAGGAGAGGGAGGGAGAGGAAAGGAGAGGGGCCAGGCGAGAGGGAGGGAGAGGGAGGCAGACGGAGGGAGAGGGAGGGAGAGGGAGGGAGAGGGTCCAGACGAGAGGGAGGGAGAGGAATGGAGAGGGTCCAGGCAAGAGGGAGGGAGAAGGAGGGAGAGGGGCCAGACGAGAAGGAGGGAGAGGGAGGCAGCGGGAGGGAGACGGACAGAGAGGGTCCAGACGAGAAGGAGGGAGAGGGAGGCAGAGGGAGGGAGAGGGAGGGAGAGGGTCCAGGAGAGAGGGAGGGAGAAGGAGGGAGAGGGTCCAGACGAGAGGGAGGGAGAGGGAGGGAGAGGGTCCAGACGAGAGGGAGGAGAGGGAGGGAGAGGGGGGGAGAGGCAGGGAGAGGGTCCGAGGGAGAGGGAGGGAGAGGGTCCGAGGGAGAGGGAGGGAGAGGAATGGAGAGGGTTCGAGGGAAATGGAGGGAGGGGCAGGAGAGGGTGCAGGAGAGAGGGAGGGAGCGGGAGGGAGAGGGTCTAGGCGAGAGGGAGGGAGAGGGACAGAGAGGGTTCAGGGGAGAGGGAGAAAGAGGGTCCAGGCGACAGGGAAGGAGAGGGCGGGAGAGGTTCCAGCCGAGAGGAAGGGAGAGGGAGGAAGGGGGAGGGAGAGGGACAGAGAGGGTACAGGAGAGAGGGAAGGAGAGGGAGGGAGAGAGTCCAGACGAGAAGGAGGGGAGAGGGAGGCAGAGGGAGGGGAGGGAGGGAGAGGGTCCAGGCGAGAGGGAGGGAGAGGAATGGAGAGGGTACGAGGGTCCGAGGGAAATGGAGGGAGAGGGAGGGAGCGGGAGGAAAAGGGTCCAGACGAGAGGGAGGGAGAGGGCGGGAGAGGTTCCAGGGGAGAGGGAGGGAGAGGGAGGGAGAGGGTCCGAGGGACAGGGAGGGAGACGGCGGGAGAGGGTCCAGGCGAGAGGAAGGGAGAGGGAGGGAGATAATCCAGAGGAGAGGGAGGGAGAGGAAAGGAGAGGGTCCAGGCGAGAGGGAGGGAGAGGGAGGCAGACGGAGGGAGAGGGAGGGAGATAATCCAGAGGAGAGGGAGGGAGAGGAAAGGAGAGGGTCCAGGCGAGAGGGAGGGAGAGGGAGGGAGAGGGTCCAGGCGAGAGGGAGGGAGAGGGAGGGAGATGATCCAGAGGAGAGGGAGGGAGAGGAAAGGAGAGGGGCCAGGCGAGAGGGCGGGAGAGGGAGGCAGACGGAGGGAGAGGGAGAGAGAGGGTCCAGACGAGAGGGAGGGAGAGGGAGGCAGAGGGAGGGAGAGGGAGGGAGAGGGTCCAGACGAGAGGGAGGGAGAGGAATGGAGAGGGTCCAGGCAAGAGGGAGGGAGAAGGAGGGAGAGGGGCCAGACGAGAAGGAGGGAGAGGGAGGCAGCGGGAGGGAGACGGACAGAGAGGGTCCAGACGAGAAGGAGGGAGAGGGAGGCAGAGGGAGGGAGAGGAAGGGAGAGAGTCCAGGCGAGAGGGAGGGAGAGGAATGGAGAGGGTCCAGGCGAGAGGGAGGGAGAAGGAGGGAGAGGGTCCAGACGAGAGGGAGGGAGAGGGAGGGAGAGGGGGGGAGAGGCAGGGAGAGGGTCCGAGGGAGAGGGAGGGAGAGGGTCCGAGGGAGAGGGAGGGAGAGGAATGGAGAGGGTTCGAGGGAAATGGAGGGAGGGGGAGGAGAGGGTGCAGGAGAGAGGGAGGGAGCGGGAGGGAGAGGGTCTAGGCGAGAGGGAGGGAGAGGGACAGAGAGGGTTCAGGGGAGAGGGAGAAAGAGGGTCCAGGCGACAGGGAAGGAGAGGGCGGGAGAGGTTCCAGCCGAGAGGAAGGGAGAGGGAGGAAGGGGGAGGGAGAGGGACAGAGAGGGTACAGGAGAGAGGGAAGGAGAGGGAGGGAGAGAGTCCAGACGAGAAGGAGGGAGAGGGAGGCAGAGGGAGGGAGAGGGAGGGAGAGGGTCCAGGCGAGAGGGAGGGAGAGGAATGGAGAGGGTACGAGGGAAATGGAGGGAGAGAGAGGGACAGGGAGGAAGAGGGTCCAGACGAGAGGGAGGGAGAGGGCGGGAGAGGCTGAAGGGGAGAGGGAGGGAGAGGGAGGGAGAGGGTCCAGACGAGAAGGAGGGAGAGGGAGGGAGAGGGTCCAGGCGAGAGGGAGGGAGAGGGCAGGAGAGGGTCCAGGGGAGAGGGAGGGAGAGGAATGGAGAAGGTCCAGGCGAGAGGGAGGGAGAGGAAAGGAGAGGGGCCAGGCGAGCGGGCGGGAGAGGGAGGCAGACGGAGGGAGATGGAGGGAGAGGGTCCAGACGAGAGGGAGGTAGAGGGAGGCAGACGAAGGGAGAGGGAGGGAGAGGGTCCAGACGAGAGGGAGGGAGAGGAGTGGAGAGGGTCCGAGGGAAATGGAGGGAGAGGGAGGGAGAGGGCGGGAGAGGGTCCAGGGGCGAGGGAGGGAGAGTGAGAGAGAGGGTCCAGACGAGAGGGAAGGGAGAGGGAGGCAGCGGGAGGGAGAGGGAGGGAGAGGGTCCAGACGAGAAGGAGGGCGAGGGAGGCAGAGGGAGGGAGAGGGAGGGAGAGGGTCCAGGAGAGAGGGAGGAGAGGAATGGAGAGGGTCCAGGCGAGAGGGAGGGAGAAGGAGGGAGAGGGTCCAGACGAGAGGGAGGGAGAGGGAGGGAGAGGGTCCAGACGAGAGGGAGGGAGAGGGTGGCAGACGGAGGGAGAGGGAGGGAGAGGGTCCAGACGAGAGGGAGGGAGAGGGAGGCAGACGGAGGGAGAGGGAGGGAGAGGGAGGGAGAGGGAGCAAGACGAGAGGGAGGGAGAGGAAAGGAGAGGGGCCAGGCGAGAGGGAGGCAAACGGAGGGAGAGGGAGGGAGAGGGAGGGAGAGGGTCCAGACGAGAGGGAGGGAGAGGAAGGGAGAGGGTTCGAGGGAAATGGAGGGAGGGGGAGGAGAGGGTGCAGGAGAGAGGGAGGGAGCGGGAGGGAGAGGGTCTAGGCGAGAGGGAGGGAGAGGGACAGAGAGGGTCCAGGGGAGAGGGAGGGAGAGGGAGAAAGAGGGTCCAGGCGACAGGGAAGGAGAGGGCGGGAGAGGTTCCAGCCGAGAGGAAGGGAGAGGGAGGAAGAGGGAGGGAGAGGGAGGGAGAGGGTACAGGAGAGAGGGAGGGAGCGGGAGGGAGAGGGTCCAGGGGAGAGGGAGGGAGTGGGACAGAGAGGGTCCAGGGGAGAGGGAGGGAGAGGGAGAAAGAGGGTCCAGGCGAGAGGGAAGGAGAGGGCGGGAGAGGTTCCAGCCGAGAGGAAGGGAGATGGAGGAAGAGGGAGGGAGAGGGAGGGAGAGGGTACAGGAGAGAGGGAAGGAGAGGGAGGGAGAGAGTCCAGACGAGAAGGAGGGAGAGGGAGGCAGAGGGAGGGAGAGGGAGGGAGAGGTTCAAGGCGAGAGGGAGGGAGAGGAAGGGAGAGGGTCCGAGGGTCCGAGGGAAATGGAGGGAGAGGGAGGGAGCGGGAGGAAAAGGGTCCAGACGAGAGGGAGGGAGAGGGCGGGAGAGGTTCCAGGGGAGAGGGAGGGAGAGGGAGGGAGAGGGAGCCAGGCGAGGGGGAGGGAGAAGGAGGGAGAGGGTCCAGACGAGAGGGAGGGAGAGGGAGGCAGAAGGGGGGAGAGGCAGGGAGAGGGTCCGAGGGAGAGTGAGGGAGAGGAAGGGTGAGGCTCCAGGCGACAGGGAGGGAGATGGATAGAGAGGGTCCAGTGGAGAAGGAGGGAGAGGGACAGAGAGGTTCCAGGCGAGAGGGAGGGAGAGGAATGGAGAGGGTCCAGGCGAGAGGGAGGGAGAAGGAGGGAGAGGGTCCAGACGAGAGGGAGGGAGAGGGAGGGAGAGGGGGGGAGAGGCAGGGAGAGGGTCCGAGGGAGAGGGAGGGAGAGGGTCCGAGGGAGAGGGAGGGAGAGGAATGGAGAGGGTTCGAGGGAAATGGAGGGAGGGGGAGGAGAGGGTGCAGGAGAGAGGGAGGGAGCGGGAGGGAGAGGGTCTAGGCGAGAGGGAGGGAGAGGGACAGAGAGGGTTCAGGGGAGAGGGAGAAAGAGGGTCCAGGCGACAGGGAAGGAGAGGGCGGGAGAGGTTCCAGCCGAGAGGAAGGGAGAGGGAGGAAGGGGGAGGGAGAGGGACAGAGAGGGTACAGGAGAGAGGGAAGGAGAGGGAGGGAGAGAGTCCAGACGAGAAGGAGGGAGAGGGAGGCAGAGGGAGGCAGAGGGAGGGAGAGGGTCCAGGCGAGAGGGAGGGAGAGGAATGGAGAGGGTACGAGGGAAATGGAGGGAGAGAGAGGGACAGGGAGGAAGAGGGTGCAGACGAGAGGGAGGGAGAGGGCGGGAGAGGCTGAAGGGGAGAGGGAGGGAGAGGGAGGGAGAGGGTCCAGACGAGAAGGAGGGAGAGGGAGGGAGAGGGTCCAGGCGAGAGGGAGGGAGAGGGCAGGAGAGGGTCCAGGGGAGAGGGAGGGAGAGGAATGGAGAAGGGCCAGGGGAGAGGGAGGGAGAGGAAAGGAGAGGGGCCAGGCGAGAGGGAGGGAGAGGGAGGCAGACGGAGGGAGATGGAGGGAGAGGGTCCAGACGAGAGGGAGGTAGAGGGAGGCAGACGAAGGGAGAGGGAGGGAGAGGGTCCAGACGAGAGGGAGGGAGAGGAGTGGAGAGGGTCCGAGGGAAATGGAGGGAGAGGGAGGGAGAGGGAGGGAGAGGGTCCATACGAGAGAGAGGGAGAGGGCGGGAGAGGGTCCAGGGGAGAGGGAGGGAGAGTGAGAGAGAGGGTCCAGACGAGAGGGAAGGGAGAGGGAGGCAGCGAGAGGGAGAGGGAGAGAGAGGGTCCAGACGAGAAGGAGGGAGAGGGAGGCAGAGGGAGGGAGAGGGAGGGAGAGGGTCCAGGAGAGAGGGAGGGAGAAGGAGGGAGAGGGTCCAGACGAGAGGGAGGGAGAGGGAGGGAGAGGGTCCAGACGAGAAGGAGGGAGAGGGAGGCAGAGGGAGGGAGAGGGAGGGAGAGGGTCCAGACGAGAAGGAGGGAGAGGGAGGCAGAGGGAGGGAGAGGGAGGGAGAGGGAGGGAGAGGCTGCAGGGGACAGGAAGGGAGAGGAAGGGAGAGGTTGCAGGGGAGAGGAAGGGAGAGGCAGGGAGAGGGTGCAGGTGAGAGGGAGGGAGTGGGTAAAGGAGAAAAGGAGGGAGAGGGAGAGAGAGGGTGCAGGCGAGAGGGAGGCAGAGGGAGGAGAGGGAGGGAGAGGGTCCAGGCGAGGGGGGAGGGAGAGGAATGGAGAGGGTCCGAGGGAAATGGAGGGAGAGGGAGGGAGAGGGAGGAAGAGGGTCCAGACGAGAGGGAGGGAGAGGGCGGGAGAGGCTGCAGGGGAGAGGGAGGGAGAGGCAGGGAGAGGGTCCAGACGTGAAGGAGGGAGAGGGAGGGAGAGGGTCCAGGGGAGAGGGAGGGAGAGGGAGGAAGAGGGTCCAGGCAAGAGGGAGGGAGAGTGAGAGAGAGGGTCCAGACGAGAGGGAAGGGAGAGGGAGGCAGCGGGAGGGAGAGGGAGAGAGAGGGTCCAGACGAGAAGGAGGGCGAGGGAGGCAGAGGGAGGGAGACGGAAGGAGAGGGTCCAGGAGAGAGGGAGGGAGAGGAATGGAGAGGGTCCAGGCGAGAGGGAGGGAGAAGGAGGGAGAGGGTCCAGACGAGAGGGAGGGAGAGGGAGGGAGACGGTCCAGACGAGAGGGAGGGAGAGGGTGGCAGACGGAGGGAGAGGGAGGGAGAGGGTCCAGACGAGAGGGAGGGAGAGGGAGGCAGACGGAGGGAGAGGGAGGGAGAGGGAGGGAGAGGGAGCCAGACGAGAGGGAGGGAGAGGAATGGAGAAGGTCCAGGCGAGAGGGAGGGAGAGGAAAGGAGAGGGACCAGGCGAGAGGGAGGGAGAGGGAGGCAGACGGAGGGAGAGGGAGGGAGAGGGTCCAGGCGAGAGGGAGGGAGAGGGAGGTAGACGGAGGGAGAGGGAGGGAGAGGGTCCAGGCGAGAGGGAGGGATAGGAATGGAGAGGGTCCGAGGGAAAGGGAGGGAGAGGGAGGGAGAGGGTCCAGGCGAGAGGGAGGGAGATGGAGGGAGAGGGAGCCAGACGAGAGGGAGGGAGAGGGCGGGAGAGGGTCCAGACGAGAGGGAGGGAGAGGGAGGCAGACGGAGGGAGAGGGAGAGAGAGGGTCCAGACGAGAGGGAGGGAGAGGGAGGCAGACGGAGGGAGAGGGAGGGAGAGGGTCCAGACGAGAGGGAGGGAGAGGAATGGAGAGGGTCCGAGGGAAATGGAGGTAGAGGGAGGGAGAGGGAGGGAGAGGGTCCAGGAGAGAGGGAGGAGAGGAATGGAGAGGGTCCAGGCGAGAGGGAGGGAGAAGGAGGGAGAGGGTCCAGACGAGAGGGAGGGAGAGGGAGGGAGAGGGTCCAGACGAGAGGGAGGGAGAGGGTGGCAGACGGAGGGAGAGGGAGGGAGAGGGTCCAGACGAGAGGGAGGGAGAGGGAGGCAGACGGAGGGAGAGGGAGGGAGAGGGAGGGAGAGGGAGCAAGACGAGAGGGAGGGAGAGGAAAGGAGAGGGGCCAGGCGAGAGGGAGGCAGACGGAGGGAGAGGGAGGGAGAGGGAGGGAGAGGGTCCAGACGAGAGGGAGGGAGAGGAAGGGAGAGGGTTCGAGGGAAATGGAGGGAGGGGGAGGAGAGGGTGCAGGAGAGAGGGAGGGAGCGGGAGGGAGAGGGTCTAGGCGAGAGGGAGGGAGAGGGACAGAGAGGGTCCAGGGGAGAGGGAGGGAGAGGGAGAAAGAGGGTCCAGGCGACAGGGAAGGAGAGGGCGGGAGAGGTTCCAGCCGAGAGGAAGGGAGAGGGAGGAAGAGGGAGGGAGAGGGAGGGAGAGGGTACAGGAGAGAGGGAGGGAGCGGGAGGGAGAGGGTCCAGGGGAGAGGGAGGGAGTGGGAGGCAGAGGGAGGGAGAGGGAGTGAGAGGTTCAAGGCGAGAGGGAGGGAGAGGAAGGGAGAGGGTCCGAGGGTCCGAGGGAAATGGAGGGACAGGGAGGGAGCGGGAGGAAAAGGGTCCAGACGAGAGGGAGGGAGAGGGCGGGAGAGGTTCCAGGGGAGAGGGAGGGAGAGGGTGGCAGACGGAGGGAGAGGGAGGGAGAGGGTCCAGACGAGAGGGAGGGAGAGGGAGGCAGACGGAGGGAGAGGGAGGGAGAGGGAGGGAGAGGGAGCCAGACGAGAGGGAGGGAGAGGAATGGAGAAGGTCCAGGCGAGAGGGAGGGAGAGGAAAGGAGAGGGGCCAGGCGAGAGGGAGGGAGAGGGAGGCAGACGGAGGGAGAGGGAGGGAGAGGGTCCAGGCGAGAGGGAGGGAGAGGGAGGTAGACGGAGGGAGAGGGAGGGAGAGGGTCCAGGCGAGAGGGAGGGATAGGAATGGAGAGGGTCCGAGGGAAAGGGAGGGAGAGGGAGGGAGAGGGTCCAGGCGAGAGGGAGGGAGAGGGAGGGATAGGGAGCCAGACGAGAGGGAGGGAGAGGGCGGGAGAGGGTCCAGACGAGAGGGAGGGAGAGGGAGGCAGACGGAGGGAGAGGGAGAGAGAGGGTCCAGACGAGAGGGAGGGAGAGGGAGGCAGACGGAGGGAGAGGGAGGGAGAGGGCGTGAGAGGGTCCAGACGAGAGGGAGGGAGAGGGAGGCAGACGGAGGGAGAGGGAGAGAGAGGGTCCAGACGAGAGGGAGGGAGAGGGAGGCAGACGGAGGGAGAGGGAGGGAGAGGGTCCAGACGAGAGGGAGGGAGAGGAATGGAGAGGGTCCGAGGGAAATGGAGGTAGAGGGAGGGAGAGGGCGGGAGAGGGTCCAGGGGAGAGGGAGGGAGAGTGAGAGAGAGGGTCCAGACGAGAGGGAAGGGAGAGGGAGGCAGCGGGAGGGAGAGGGAGAGAGAGGGTCCAGACGAGAAGGAGGGCGAGGGAGGCAGAGGGAGGGAGAGGGAGGGAGAGGGTCCAGGAGAGAGGGAGGAGAGGAATGGAGAGGGTCCAGGCGAGAGGGAGGGAGAAGGAGGGAGAGGGTCCAGACGAGAGGGAGGGAGAGGGAGGGAGAGGGTCCAGACGAGAGGGAGGGAGAGGGTGGCAGACGGAGGGAGAGGGAGGGAGAGGGTCCAGACGAGAGGGAGGGAGAGGGAGGCAGACGGAGGGAGAGGGAGGGAGAGGGAGGGAGAGGGAGCAAGACGAGAGGGAGGGAGAGGAAAGGAGAGGGGCCAGGCGAGAGGGAGGCAGACGGAGGGAGAGGGAGGGAGAGGGAGGGAGAGGGTCCAGACGAGAGGGAGGGAGAGGAAGGGAGAGGGTTCGAGGGAAATGGAGGGAGGGGGAGGAGAGGGTGCAGGAGAGAGGGAGGGAGCGGGAGGGAGAGGGTCTAGGCGAGAGGGAGGGAGAGGGACAGAGAGGGTCCAGGGGAGAGGGAGGGAGAGGGAGAAAGAGGGTCCAGGCGACAGGGAAGGAGAGGGCGGGAGAGGTTCCAGCCGAGAGGAAGGGAGAGGGAGGAAGAGGGAGGGAGAGGGAGGGAGAGGGTACAGGAGAGAGGGAGGGAGCGGGAGGGAGAGGGTCCAGGGGAGAGGGAGGGAGTGGGACAGAGAGGGTCCAGGGGAGAGGGAGGGAGAGGGAGAAAGAGGGTCCAGGCGAGAGGGAAGGAGAGGGCGGGAGAGGTTCCAGCCGAGAGGAAGGGAGATGGAGGAAGAGGGAGGGAGAGGGAGGGAGAGGGTACAGGAGAGAGGGAAGGAGAGGGAGGGAGAGAGTCCAGACGAGAAGGAGGGAGAGGGAGGCAGAGGGAGGGAGAGGGAGTGAGAGGTTCAAGGCGAGAGGGAGGGAGAGGAAGGGAGAGGGTCCGAGGGTCCGAGGGAAATGGAGGGAGAGGGAGGGAGCGGGAGGAAAAGGGTCCAGACGAGAGGGAGGGAGAGGGCGGGAGAGGTTCCAAGGGGAGAGGGAGGGAGAGGGAGGGAGAGGGAGCCAGGCGAGGGGGAGGGAGAAGGAGGGAGAGGGTCCAGACGAGAGGGAGGGAGAGGGAGACAGAGGGGGGGAGAGGCAGGGAGAGGGTCCGAGGGAGAGTGAGGGAGAGGAAGGGTGAGGCTCCAGGCGACAGGGAGGGAGATGGATAGAGAGGGTCCAGTGGAGAAGGAGGGAGAGGGACAGAGAGGTTCCAGGCGAGAGGGAGGGAGAGGAATGGAGAGGGTCCAGGCGAGAGGGAGGGAGAAGGAGGGAGAGGGTCCAGACGAGAGGGAGGGAGAGGGAGGGAGAGGGGGGGAGAGGCAGGGAGAGGGTCCGAGGGAGAGGGAGGGAGAGGGTCCGAGGGAGAGGGAGGGAGAGGAATGGAGAGGGTTCGAGGGAAATGGAGGGAGGGGGAGGAGAGGGTGCAGGAGAGAGGGAGGGAGCGGGAGGGAGAGGGTCTAGGCGAGAGGGAGGGAGAGGGACAGAGAGGGTTCAGGGGAGAGGGAGAAAGAGGGTCCAGGCGACAGGGAAGGAGAGGGCGGGAGAGGTTCCAGCCGAGAGGAAGGGAGAGGGAGGAAGGGGGAGGGAGAGGGACAGAGAGGGTACAGGAGAGAGGGAAGGAGAGGGAGGGAGAGAGTCCAGACGAGAAGGAGGGAGAGGGAGGCAGAGGGAGGCAGAGGGAGGGAGAGGGTCCAGGCGAGAGGGAGGGAGAGGGCGGGAGAGGGTACGAGGGAAATGGAGGGAGAGAGAGGGACAGGGAGGAAGAGGGTCCAGACGAGAGGGAGGGAGAGGGCGGGAGAGGCTGAAGGGGAGAGGGAGGGAGAGGGAGGGAGAGGGTCCAGACGAGAAGGAGGGAGAGGGAGGGAGAGGGTCCAGGCGAGAGGGAGGGAGAGGGCAGGAGAGGGTCCAGGGGAGAGGGAGGGAGAGGAATGGAGAAGGGCCAGGGGAGAGGGAGGGAGAGGAAAGGAGAGGGGCCAGGCGAGCGGGCGGGAGAGGGAGGCAGACGGAGGGAGATGGAGGGAGAGGGTCCAGACGAGAGGGAGGTAGAGGGAGGCAGACGAAGGGAGAGGGAGGGAGAGGGTCCAGACGAGAGGGAGGGAGAGGAGTGGAGAGGGTCCGAGGGAAATGGAGGGAGAGGGAGGGAGAGGGAGGGAGAGGGTCCATACGAGAGAGAGGGAGAGGGCGGGAGAGGGTCCAGGGGAGAGGGAGGGAGAGTGAGAGAGAGGGTCCAGACGAGAGGGAAGGGAGAGGGAGGCAGCGAGAGGGAGAGGGAGAGAGAGGGTCCAGACGAGAAGGAGGGAGAGGGAGGCAGAGGGAGGGAGAGGGAGGGAGAGGGTCCAGACGAGAGGGAGGGAGAAGGAGGGAGAGGGTCCAGACGAGAGGGAGGGAGAGGGAGGGAGAGGGTCCAGACGAGAAGGAGGGAGAGGGAGGCAGAGGAAGGGAGAGGGAGGGAGAGGGTCCAGACGAGAAGGAGGGAGAGGGAGGCAGAGGGAGGGAGAGGGAGGGAGAGGAAGGGAGAGGCTGCAGGGGAGAGGAAGGGAGAGGAAGGGAGAGGCTGCAGGGGAGAGGAAGGGAGAGGCAGGGAGAGGGTGCAGGTGAGAGGGAGGGAGTGGGTAAAGGAGAAAAGGAAGGAGAGGGAGAGAGAGGGTGCAGGCGAGAGGGAGGCAGAGGGAGGAGAGGGAGGGAGAGGGTCCAGGCGAGGGGGGAGGGAGAGGAATGGAGAGGGTCCGAGGGAAATGGAGGGAGAGGGAGGGAGAGGGAGGAAGAGGGTCCAGACGAGAGGGAGGGAGAGGGCGGGAGAGGCTGCAGGGGAGAGGGAGGGAGAGGCAGGGAGAGGGTCCAGACGTGAAGGAGGGAGAGGGAGGGAGAGGGTCCAGGGGAGAGGGAGGGAGAGGGAGGAAGAGGGTCCAGGCAAGAGGGAGGGAGAGTGAGAGAGAGGGTCCAGACGAGAGGGAAGGGAGAGGGAGGCAGCGGGAGGGAGAGGGAGAGAGAGGGTCCAGACGAGAAGGAGGGAGAGGGAGGCAGAGGGAGGGAGAGGGAGGGAGAGGGTCCAGGAGAGAGGGAGGGAGAGGAATGGAGAGGGTCCAGGCGAGAGGGAGGGAGAAGGAGGGAGAGGGTCCAGACGAGAGGGAGGGAGAGGGAGGGAGACGGTCCAGACGAGAAGGAGGTAGAGGGTGGCAGACTGAGGGAGAGGGAGGGAGAGGGTCCAGACGAGAGGGAGGGAGAGGGAGGCAGACGGAGGGAGAGGGAGGGAGAGGGAGGGAGAGGGAGCCAGACGAGAGGGAGGGAGAGGAATGGAGAAGGTCCAGGCGAGAGGGAGGGAGAGGAAAGGAGAGGGGCCAGGCGAGAGGGAGGGAGAGGGAGGCAGACGGAGGGAGAGGGAGGGAGAGGGTCCAGGCGAGAGGGAGGGAGAGGGAGGTAGACGGAGGGAGAGGGAAGGAGAGGGTCCAGGCGAGAGGGAGGGATAGGAATGGAGAGGGTCCGAGGGAAAGGGAGGGAGAGGGAGGGAGAGGGTCCAGGCGAGAGGGAGGGAGAGGGAGGGAGATGATCCAGAGGAGAGGGAGGGAGAGGAAAGGAGAGGGGCCAGGCGAGCGGGCGGGAGAGGGAGGCAGACGGAGGGAGAGGGAGAGAGAGGGTCCAGACGAGAGGGAGGGAGAGGGAGGCAGACAGAGGGAGAGGGAGGGAGAGGGTACAGGAGAGAGGGAGGGAGCGGGAGGGAGAGGGTCCAGGGGAGAGGGAGGGAGTGGGACAGAGAGGGTCCAGGGGAGAGGGAGGGAGAGGGAGAAAGAGGGTCCAGGCGACAGGGAAGGAGAGGGCGGGAGAGGTTCCAGCCGAGAGGAAGGGAGAGGGAGGAAGAGGGAGGGAGAGGGAGGGAGAGGGTACAGGAGAGAGGGAGGGAGCGGGAGGGAGAGGGTCCAGGGGAGAGGGAGGGAGTGGGACAGAGAGGGTCCAGGGGAGAGGGAGGGAGAGGGAGAAAGAGGGTCCAGGCGAGAGGGAAGGAGAGGGCGGGAGAGGTTCCAGCCGAGAGGAAGGGAGATGGAGGAAGAGGGAGGGAGAGGGAGGGAGAGGGTACAGGAGAGAGGGAAGGAGAGGGAGGGAGAGAGTCCAGACGAGAAGGAGGGAGAGGGAGGCAGAGGGAGGGAGAGGGAGTGAGAGGTTCAAGGCGAGAGGGAGGGAGAGGAAGGGAGAGGGTCCGAGGGTCCGAGGGAAATGGAGGGAGAGGGAGGGAGAGGGAGGAAAAGGGTCCAGACGAGAGGGAGGGAGAGGGCGGGAGAGGTTCCAGGGGAGAGGGAGGGAGAGGGAGGGAGAGGGAGCCAGGCGAGGGGGAGGGAGAAGGAGGGAGAGGGTCCAGACGAGAGGGAGGGAGAGGGAGGCAGAGGGGGGGAGAGGCAGGGAGAGGGTCCGAGGGAGAGTGAGGGAGAGGAAGGGTGAGGCTCCAGGCGACAGGGAGGGAGATGGATAGAGAGGGTCCAGTGGAGAAGGAGGGAGAGGGACAGAGAGGTTCCAGGCGAGAGGGAGGGAGAGGAATGGAGAGGGTCCAGGCGAGAGGGAGGGAGAAGGAGGGAGAGGGTCCAGACGAGAGGGAGGGAGAGGGAGGGAGAGGGGGGGAGAGGCAGGGAGAGGGTCCGAGGGAGAGGGAGGGAGAGGGTCCGAGGGAGAGGGAGGGAGAGGAATGGAGAGGGTTCGAGGGAAATGGAGGGAGGGGGAGGAGAGGGTGCAGGAGAGAGGGAGGGAGAGGGCAGGAGAGGGTCCAGACGAGAGGGAGGGAGAGGAATGGAGAAGGTCCAGGGGAGAGGGAGGGAGAGGAAAGGAGAGGGGCCAGGCGAGAGGGAGGGAGAGGGAGGCAGACGAAGGGAGATGGAGGGAGAGGGTCCAGACGAGAGGGAGGTAGAGGGAGGCAGACGAAGGGAGAGGGAGGGAGAGGGTCCAGACGAGAGGGAGGGAGAGGAGTGGAGAGGGTCCGAGGGAAATGGAGGGAGAGGGAGGGAGAGGGAGGGAGAGGGTCCATACGAGAGAGAGGGAGAGGGCGGGAGAGGGTCCAGGGGAGAGGGAGGGAGAGTGAGAGAGAGGGTCCAGACGAGAGGGAAGGGAGAGGGAGGCAGCGAGAGGGAGAGTGAGAGAGAGGGTCCAGACGAGAAGGAGGGAGAGGGAGGCAGAGGGAGGGAGAGGGAGGGAGAGGGTCCAGGAGAGAGGGAGGGAGAAGGAGGGAGAGGGTCCAGACGAGAGGGAGGGAGAGGGAGGGAGAGGGTCCAGACGAGAAGGAGGGAGAGGGAGGCAGCGGGAGGGAGAGGGAGAGAGAGGGTCCAGACGAGAAGGAGGGAGAGGGAGGCAGAGGGAGGGAGAGGGAGGGAGAGGGAGGGAGAGGGTCCAGACGAGAGGGAGGGAGAGGAAGGGAGAGGCTGCAGGGGAGAGGAAGGGAGAGGCAGGGAGAGGGTGCAGGTGAGAGGGAGGGAGTGGGTAAAGGAGAAAAGGAGGGAGAGGGAGAGAGAGGGTGCAGGCGAGAGGGAGGCAGAGGGAGGAGAGGGAGGGAGAGGGTCCAGGCGAGGGGGGAGGGAGAGGAATGGAGAGGGTCCGAGGGAAATGGAGGGAGAGGGAGGGAGAGGGAGGAAGAGGGTCCAGACGAGAGGGAGGGAGAGGGCGGGAGAGGCTGCAGGGGAGAGGGAGGGAGAGGCAGGGAGAGGGTCCAGACGTGAAGGAGGGAGAGGGAGGGAGAGGGTCCAGGGGAGAGGGAGGGAGAGGGAGGCAGACGGAGGGAGATGGAGGGAGAGGGTCCAGACGAGAGGGAGGTAGAGGGAGGCAGAGGGAGGGAGAGGGAGGGAGAGGGTCCAGACGAGAGGGAGGGAGAGGAGTGGAGAGGGTCCGAGGGAAATGGAGGGAGAGGGAGGGAGAGGGAGGGAGAGGTTCCATACGAGAGAGAGGGAGAGGGCGGGAGAGGGTCCAGGGGAGAGGGAGGGAGAGTGAGAGAGAGGGTCCAGACGAGAGGGAAGGGAGAGGGAGGCAGCGAGAGGGAGAGTGAGAGAGAGGGTCCAGACGAGAAGGAGGGAGAGGGAGGCAGAGGGAGGGAGAGGGAGGGAGAGGGTCCAGGAGAGAGGGAGGGAGAAGGAGGGAGAGGGTCCAGACGAGAGGGAGGGAGAGGGAGGGAGAGGGTCCAGACGAGAAGGAGGGAGAGGGAGGCAGCGGGAGGGAGAGGGAGAGAGAGGGTCCAGACGAGAAGGAGGGAGAGGGAGGCAGAGGGAGGCAGAGGGAGGGAGAGGGAGGGAGAGGGAGGGAGAGGGTCCAGACGAGAGGGAGGGAGAGGGCGGGAGAGGCTGCAGGGGAGAGGGAGGGAGAGGCAGGGAGAGGGTCCAGACGTGAAGGAGGGAGAGGGAGGGAGAGGGTCCAGGGGAGAGGGAGGGAGAGGGAGGAAGAGGGTCCAGGCAAGAGGGAGGGAGAGGGCGGGAGAGGGTCCAGACGAGAAGGAGGGAGAGGGAGGGAGAGGGTCCAGGCGAGAGGGAGGGAGAGGGCGGGAGAGGTTCCAGGGGAGAGGGAGGGAGAGTGAGAGAGAGGGTCCAGACGAGAGGGAAGGGAGAGGGAGGCAGCGGGAGGGAGAGGGAGAGAGAGGGTCCAGACGAGAAGGAGGGAGAGGGAGGCAGAGGGAGGGAGAGGGAGGGAGAGGGTCCAGGAGAGAGGGAGGGAGAGGAATGGAGAGGGTCCAGGCGAGAGGGAGGGAGAAGGAGGGAGAGGGTCCAGACGAGAGGGAGGGAGAGGGAGGGAGAGGGTCCAGACGAGAGGGAGGGAGAGGGAGGCAGCGGGAGGGAGAGGGAGGGAGAGGGTCCAGACGAGAGGGAGGGAGAGGGAGGCAGACAGAGGGAGAGGGAGGGAGAGGGAGGGAGAGGGAGCCAGACGAGAGGGAGGGAGAGGAATGGAGAAGGTCCAGGCGAGAGGGAGGGAGAGGAAAGGAGAGGGGCCAGGCGAGAGGGAGGGAGAGGGAGGCAGACGGAGGGAGAGGGAGGGAGAGGGTCCAGGCGAGAGGGAGGGAGAGGGAGGTAGACGGAGGGAGAGGGAGGGAGAGGGTCCAGGCGAGAGGGAGGGAGAGGAATGGAGAGGGTCCGAGGGAAAGGGAGGGAGAGGGAGGGAGAGGGTCCAGGCGAGAGGGAGGGAGAGTGAGAGAGAGGGTCCAGACGAGAAGGAGGGAGAGGGAGGCAGAGGGAGGGAGAGGGAGGGAGAGGGTCCTGGAGAGAGGGAGGGAGAGGGAGGGAGAGGGTCCAGACGAGAGGGAGGGAGAGGGAGGGAGAGGGTCCAGACGAGAAGGAGGGAGAGGGAGGCAGCGGGAGGGAGAGGGAGAGAGAGGGTCCAGGCGAGAGGGAGGGAGAGGGACAGAGAGGTTCCCGGCGAGAGGGAGGGAGAGGGTGGGAGAGGTTCCAGGAGAGAGGGAGGGAGAGGGTACAGGCGAGAGGGAGGGAGAGGGCGGGAGAAGGACCTCGGGAGAGAGACGGACAGGGAGGGAGAGGATCCAGGGGAGAGGGAAGGAGATGATCCAGATAAGAGGGAGGGAGAGGGAGGGAGAGGGAGGGAGAGGGTCCGAGGGACAGGGAGGGAGACGGCGGGAGAGGGTCCAGGCGAGAGGGAGGGAGAGGGAGGGAGATAATCCAGAGGAGAGGGAGGGAGAGGAAAGGAGAGGGTCCAGGCGAGAGGGAGGGAGAGGGAGGCAGACGGAGGGAGAGGGAGGGAGGGGGTCCAGGCGAGAGGGAGGGAGAGGAATGGAGAGGGTCCGAGGGAAAGGGAGGGAGAGGGAGGGAGAGGGTCCAGGCGAGAGGGAGGGAGAGGGAGGGAGATGATCCAGAGGAGAGGGAGGGAGAGGAAAGGAGAGGGGCCAGGCGAGAGGGCGGGAGAGGGAGGCAGCGGGAGGGAGAGGGAGAGAGAGGGTCCAGACGAGAGGGAGGGAGAGGGAGGCAGACGGAGGGAGAGGGAGGGAGAGGGTCCAGACGAGAGGGAGGGAGAGGAATGGAGAGGGTCCAGGCAAGAGGGAGGGAGAAGGAGGGAGAGGGGCCAGATGAGAAGGAGGGAGAGGGAGGCAGCGGGAGGGAGACGGAGAGAGAGGGTCCAGACGAGAAGGAGGGAGAGGGAGGGAGAGGGAGGGAGAGGGAGGGAGAGGGTCCAGGAGAGAGGGAGGGAGAGGAATGGAGAGGGTCCAGGCGAGAGGGAGGGAGAAGGAGGGAGAGGGTCCAGACGAGAGGGAGGGAGAGGGAGGGAGAGGGTCCAGACGAGAGGGCGGGAGAGGGTGGCAGACGGAGGGAGAGGGAGGGAGAGGGTCCAGACGAGAGGGAGGGAGAGGGAGGCAGACGGAGGGAGAGGGAGGGAGAGGGAGGGAGAGGGAGCAAGACGAGAGGGAGGGAGAGGAAAGGAGAGGGGCCAGGCGAGAGGGAGGGAGAGGGAGGCAGACGGAGGGAGAGGGAGGGAGAGGGTCCAGACGAGAGGGAGGGAGAGGGAGGGAGAGGCTGCAGGGGAGAGGGGGGAGAGGCAGGGAGAGGGTGCAGGTGAGAGGGAGGGAGTGGGTAAAGGAGAAAAGGAGGGAGAGGGAGAGAGAGGGTGCAGGCGAGAGGGAGGCAGAGGGAGGAGAGGGAGGGAGAGGGTGCAGACGAGGGGGAGGGAGAGGAATGGAGAGGGTCCGAGGGAAATGGAGGGAGAGGGAGGGAGAGTGAGAGAGAGGGTCCAGGGGAGAGGGAGGGAGAGTGAGAGAGAGGGTCCAGACGAGAGGGAAGGGAGAGGGAGGCAGCGGGAGGGAGAGGGAGAGAGAGGGTCCAGACGAGAAGGAGGGCGAGGGAGGCAGAGGGAGGGAGAGGGAGGGAGAGGGTCCAGGAGAGAGGGAGGGAGAGGAATGGAGAGGGTCCAGGCGAGAGGGAGGGAGAAGGAGGGAGAGGGTCCAGACGAGAGGGAGGGAGAGGGAGGGAGAGGGTCCAGACAGGAGGGCGGGAGAGGGTGGCAGACGGAGGGAGAGGGAGGGAGAGGGTCCAGACGAGAGGGAGGGAGAGGGAGGCAGACGGAGGGAGAGGGAGGGAGAGGGAGCAAGACGAGAGGGAGGGAGAGGAAAGGAGAGGGGCCAGGCGAGAGGGAGGGAGAGGGAGGCAGACGGAGGGAGAGGGAGGGAGAGGGTCCAGACGAGAGGGAGGGAGAGGGAGGGAGAGGCTGCAGGGGAGAGCGGGGAGAGGCAGGGAGAGGGTGCAGGTGAGAGGGAGGGAGTGGGTAAAGGAGAAAAGGAGGGAGAGGGAGAGAGAGGGTGCAGGCGAGAGGGAGGCAGAGGGAGGAGAGGGAGGGAGAGGGTCCAGACGAGGGGGAGGGAGAGGAATGGAGAGGGTCCGAGGGAAATGGATGGAGAGGGAGGGAGAGGGCGGGAGAGGGTCCAGACGAGGGGGAGGGAGAGGGAGGGAGAGGGTCCAGACGAGAAGGAGGGAGAGGGAGGGAGAGGGTCCAGGCGAGAGGGAGGGAGAGGGCGGGAGAGGGTCCGGGGGAGAGGGAGGGAGAGGGAGGGAAAGGGTCCAGACGAGAAGGAGGGAGAGGGAGGGAGAGGGTCCAGGCGAGAGGGAGGGAGAGGAATGGAGAGGGTCCAGGCGAGAGGGAGGGAGAAGGAAGGAGAGGGTCCAGACGAGAGGGAGAGAGAGGGAGGGAGGGGGGGGAGAGGCAGGCAGAGGCTCCGAGGGAGAGGGAGGGAGAGGAAGGGAGAGGGTTCGAGGGAAATGGAGGGAGGGGGAGGAGAGTGTGCAGGAGAGAGAGAGGGAGCGGGAGGGAGAGGGTCTAGGCGAGAGGGAGGGAGAGGGACAGAGAGGGTCCAGGGGAGAGGGAGGGAGAGTGAGAGAGAGGGTCCAGACGAGAGGGAAGGGAGAGGGAGGCAGCGGGAGGGAGAGGGAGAGAGAGGGTCCAGACGAGAAGGAGGAAGAGGGAGGCAGAGGGAGGGAGAGGGAGGGAGAGGGTCCAGGAGAGAGGGAGGGAGAGGAATGGAGAGGGTCCAGGCGAGAGGGAGGGAGAAGGAGGGAGAGGGTCCAGACGAGAGGGAGGGAGAGGGAGGGAGACGGTCCAGACGAGAGGGAGGGAGAGGGTGGCAGACGGAGGGAGAGGGAGGGAGAGGGTCCAGACGAGAGGGAGGGAGAGGGAGGCAGACGGAGGGAGAGGGAGGGAGAGGGAGGGAGAGGGAGCCAGACGAGAGGGAGGGAGAGGGAGGCAGACGGAGGGAGAGGGAGGGAGAGGGTCCAGGCGAGAGGGAGGGAGAGGGAGGTAGACGGAGGGAGAGGGAGGGAGAGGGTCCAGGCGAGAGGGAGGGAGAGGAATGGAGAGGGTCCGAGGGAAAGGGAGGGAGAGGGAGGGAGAGGGTCAAGGCGAGAGGGAGGGAGAGGGAGGGAGATGATCCAGAGGAGAGGGAGGGAGAGGAAAGGAGAGGGGCCAGGCGAGCGGGCGGGAGAGGGAGGCAGACGGAGGGAGAGGGAGAGAGAGGGTCCAGACGAGAGGGAGGGAGAGGGAGGCAGACGAAGGGAGAGGGAGGGAGAGGGTCCAGACGAGAGGGAGGGAGAGGAATGGAGAGGGTCCGAGGGAAATGGAGGGAGAGGGAGGGAGAGGGCGGGAGAGGGTCCAGGGGAGAGGGAGGGAGAGTGAGTGAGAGGGTCCAGACGAGAGGGAAGGGAGAGGGAGGCAGCGGGAGGGAGAGGGAGAGAGAGGGTCCAGACGAGAAGGAGGGCGAGGGAGGCAGAGGGAGGGAGAGGGAGGGAGAGGGTCCAGGAGAGAGGGAGGAGAGGAATGGAGAGGGTCCAGGCGAGAGGGAGGGAGAAGGAGGGAGAGGGTCCAGACGAGAGGGAGGGAGAGGGAGGGAGACGGTCCAGACGAGAGGGAGGGAGAGGGTGGCAGACGGAGGGAGAAGGAGGGAGAGGGTCCAGACGAGAGGGAGGGAGAGGGAGGCAGACGGAGGGAGAGGGAGGGAGAGGGAGCAAGACGAGAGGGAGGGAGAGGAAAGGAGAGGGGCCAGGCGAGAGGGAGGCAGACGGAGGGAGAGGGAGGGAGAGGGTCCAGACGAGAGGGAGGGAGAGGAAGGGAGAGGGTTCGAGGGAAATGGAGGGAGGGGGGGGAGAGGGTGCAGGAGAGAGGGAGGGAGCGGGAGGGAGAGGGTCTAGGCGAGAGGGAGGGAGAGGGACAGAGAGGGTCCAGGGGAGAGGGAGGGAGAGGGAGAAAGAGGGTCCAGGCGACAGGGAAGGAGAGGGCGGGAGAGGTTCCAGCCGAGAGGAAGGGAGAGGGAGGAAGAGGGAGGGAGAGGGAGGGAGAGGGTACAGGAGAGAGGGAGGGAGCGGGAGGGAGAGGGTCCAGGGGAGAGGGAGGGAGTGGGACAGAGAGGGTCCAGGGGAGAGGGAGGGAGAGGGAGAAAGAGTGTCCAGGCGAGAGGGAAGGAGAGGGCGGGAGAGGTTCCAGGCGAGAGGAAGGGAGATGGAGGAAGAGGGAGGGAGAGGGAGGGAGAGGGTACAGGAGAGAGGGAAGGAGAGGGAGGGAGAGAGTCCAGACGAGAAGGAGGGAGAGGGAGGCAGAGGGAGGGAGAGGGAGTGAGAGGTTCAAGGCGAGAGGGAGGGAGAGGAAGGGAGAGGGTCCGAGGGTCCGAGGGAAATGGAGGGAGAGGGAGGGAGCGGGAGGAAAAGGGTCCAGACGAGAGGGAGGGAGAGGGCGGGAGAGGTTCCAGGGGAGAGGAAGGGAGAGGGAGGGAGAGGGAGCCAGGCGAGGGGGAGGGAGAAGGAGGGAGAGGGTCCAGACGAGAGGGAGGGAGAGGGAGGCAGAGGAGGGGAGAGGCAGGGAGTGGGTCCGAGGGAGAGTGAGGGAGAGGAAGGGTGAGGCTCCAGGCGACAGGGAGGGAGATGGATAGAGAGGGTCCAGTGGAGAAGGAGGGAGAGGGACAGAGAGGTTCCAGGCGAGAGGGAGGGAGAGGGCGGGAGAGGTTCCAGGGGAGAGGGAGGGAGAGGGAGGAAGAGGATCCAGGCGAGAGGGATGGAGAAGGAGGGAGAGCGTCCAGGCGAGAGGGAAGGAGAGGGAGGGAGAGAGTCCAGACGAGAAGGAGGGAGAGGGAGGGAGAGGGAGGGAGAGGGTCCAGGCGAGAGGGAGGGAGAGGGAGGGAGAGGGAGCCAGACGAGAGGGAGGGAGAGGGCGGGAGAGGGTCCAGACGAGAGGGAGGGAGAGGGAGGGAGAGGGTCCAGGCGAGAAGGAGGGAGAGGGAGGGAGAGGGTCCAGGCGAGAGGGAGGGAGAGGGCGGGAGAGGGTCCGGGGGAGAGGGAGGGAGAGGGAAGGAGAGGGTCCAGACGAGAAGGAGGGAGAGGGAGGGAGAGGGTCCAGGCGAGAGGGAGGGAGGGGAATGGAGAGGGTCCAGGCGAGAGGGAGGGAGAAGGAGGGAGAGGGTCCAGACGAGAGGGAGGGAGAGGGAGGCAGAGGGGGGGAGAGGCAGGGAGAGGGTCCGAGGGAGAGTGAGGGAGAGGAAGGGTGAGGCTCCAGGCGACAGGGAGGGAGATGGATAGAGAGGGTCCAGTGGAGAAGGAGGGAGAGGGACAGAGAGGTTCCAGGCGAGAGGGAGGGGAGGGAGATAGAGGGTCCAGGACAGAGGGAGAGAGAGGGAAGGAGAGGGTCCAGACGAGAGGGAGGGAGAGGGACAGAGAGGTTCCCGGCGAGAGGGGGGGAGAGGGTGGGAGAGGTTCCAGGAGAGAGGGAGGGAGAGGGTACAGGCGAGAGGGAGGGAGAGGGCGGGAGAAGGACCTCGGGAGAGAGACGGAGAGGGAGGGAGAGGATCCAGGGGAGAGGGAAGGAGATGATCCAGATAAGAGGGAGGGAGAGGGAGGGAGAGGGAGGGAGAGGGAGGGAGAGGGTCCGAGGGACAGGGAGGGAGACGGCGGGAGAGGGTCCAGGCGAGAGGGAGGGAGAGGGAGGGAGATAATCCAGAGGAGAGGGAGGGAGAGGAAAGGAGAGGGTCCAGGCGAGAGAGAGGGAGAGGGAGGCAGACGGAGGGAGAGGGATGGAGGGGGTCCAGGCGAGAGGGAGGGAGAGGAATGGAGAGGGTCCAGGCGAGAGGGAGGGAGAGGGAGGGAGAGGGTCCAGGCGAGAGGGAGGGAGAGGGAGGGAGATGATCCAGAGGAGAGGGAGGGAGAGGAAAGGAGAGGGGCCAGGCGAGAGGGCGGGAGAGGGAGGCAGACGGAGGGAGAGGGAGAGAGAGGGTCCAGACGAGAGGGAGGGAGAGGGAGGCAGAGGGAGGGAGAGGGAGGGAGAGGGTCCAGACGAGAGGGAGGGAGAGGAATGGAGAGGGTCCAGGCAAGAGGGAGGGAGAAGGAGGGAGAGGGGCCAGACGAGAAGGAGGGAGAGGGAGGCAGCGGGAGGGAGACGGACAGAGAGGGTCCAGACGAGAAGGAGGGAGAGGGAGGCAGAGGGAGGGAGAGGAAGGGAGAGAGTCCAGGCGAGAGGGAGGGAGAGGAATGGAGAGGGTCCAGGCGAGAGGGAGGGAGAAGGAGGGAGAGGGTCCAGACGAGAGGGAGGGAGAGGGAGGGAGAGGGGGGGAGAGGCAGGGAGAGGGTCCGAGGGAGAGGGAGGGAGAGGGTCCGAGGGAGAGGGAGGGAGAGGAATGGAGAGGGTTCGAGGGAAATGGAGGGAGGGGGAGGAGAGGGTGCAGGAGAGAGGGAGGGAGCGGGAGGGAGAGGGTCTAGGCGAGAGGGAGGGAGAGGGACAGAGAGGGTTCAGGGGAGAGGGAGAAAGAGGGTCCAGGCGACAGGGAAGGAGAGGGCGGGAGAGGTTCCAGCCGAGAGGAAGGGAGAGGGAGGAAGGGGGAGGGAGAGGGACAGAGAGGGTACAGGAGAGAGGGAAGGAGAGGGAGGGAGAGAGTCCAGACGAGAAGGAGGGAGGGGGAGGCAGAGGGAGGGAGAGGGAGGGAGAGGGTCCAGGCGAGAGGGAGGGAGAGGAATGGAGAGGGTACGAGGGAAATGGAGGGAGAGAGAGGGACAGGGAGGAAGAGGGTCCAGACGAGAGGGAGGGAGAGGGCGGGAGAGGCTGAAGGGGAGAGGGAGGGAGAGGGAGGGAGAGGGTCCAGACGAGAAGGAGGGAGAGGGAGGGAGAGGGTCCAGGCGAGAGGGAGGGAGAGGGCAGGAGAGGGTCCAGGGGAGAGGGAGGGAGAGGAATGGAGAAGGTCCAGGGGAGAGGGAGGGAGAGGAAAGGAGAGGGGCCAGGCGAGCGGGCGGGAGAGGGAGGCAGACGGAGGGAGATGGAGGGAGAGGGTCCAGACGAGAGGGAGGTAGAGGGAGGCAGACGAAGGGAGAGGGAGGGAGAGAGTCCAGACTAGAGGGAGGGAGAGGAGTGGAGAGGGTCCGAGGGAAATGGAGGGAGAGGGAGGGAGAGGGAGGGAGAGGGTCCATACGAGAGAGAGGGAGAGGGCGGGAGAGGGTCCAGGGGAGAGGGAGGGAGAGTGAGAGAGAGGGTCCAGACGAGAGGGAAGGGAGAGGGAGGCAGCGAGAGGGAGAGTGAGAGAGAGGGTCCAGACGAGAAGGAGGGAGAGGGAGGCAGAGGGAGGGAGAGGGAGGGAGAGGGTCCAGGAGAGAGGGAGGGAGAAGGAGGGAGAGGGTCCAGACGAGAGGGAGGGAGAGGGAGGGAGAGGGTCCAGACGAGAAGGAGGGAGAGGGAGGCAGCGGGAGGGAGAGGGAGAGAGGGGGTCCAGACGAGAAGGAGGGAGAGGGAGGCAGAGGGAGGGAGAGGGAGGGAGAGGGAGGGAGAGGGTCCAGACGAGAGGGAGGGAGAGGAAGGGAGAGGCTGCAGGGGAGAGGAAGGGAGAGGCAGGGAGAGGGTGCAGGTGAGAGGGAGGGAGTGGGTAAAGGAGAAAAGGAGGGAGAGGGAGAGAGAGGGTGCAGGCGAGAGGGAGGCAGAGGGAGGAGAGGGAGGGAGAGGGTCCAGACGAGAGGGAGGGAGGGGAAGGGAGAGGCTGCAGGGGAGAGGAAGGGAGAGGCAGGGAGAGGGTGCAGGTGAGAGGGAGGGAGTGGGTAAAGGAGAAAAGGAGGGAGAGGGAGAAAGAGGGTGCAGGCGAGAGGGAGGCAGAGGGAGGAGAGGGAGGGAGAGGGTCCAGGCGAGGGGGGAGGGAGAGGAATGGAGAGGGTCCGAGGGAAATGGAGGGAGAGGGAGGGAGAGGGAGGAAGAGGGTCCAGACGAGAGGGAGGGAGAGGGCGGGAGAGGCTGCAGGGGAGAGGGAGGGAGAGGCAGGGAGAGGGTCCAGACGTGAAGGAGGGAGAGGGAGGGAGAGGGTCCAGGGGAGAGGGAGGGAGAGGGAGGAAGAGGGTCCAGGCAAGAGGGAGGGAGAGTGAGAGAGAGGGTCCAGACGAGAGGGAAGGCAGAGGGAGGCAGCGGGAGGGAGAGGGAGAGAGAGGGTCCAGACGAGAAGGAGGGCGAGGGAGGCAGAGGGAGGGAGAGGGAGGGAGAGGGTCCAGGAGAGAGGGAGGGAGAGGAATGGAGAGGGTCCAGGCGAGAGGGAGGGAGAAGCAGGGAGAGGGTCCAGACGAGAGGGAGGGAGAGGGAGGGAGACGGTCCAGACGAGAGGGAGGGAGAGGGTGGCAGACGGAGGGAGAGGGAGGGAGAGGGTCCAGACGAGAGGGAGGCAGACGGAGGGAGAGGGAGGGAGAGGGAGGGAGAGGGAGCCAGACGAGAGGGAGGGAGAGGAATGGAGAAGGTCCAGGCGAGAGGGAGGGAGAGGAAAGGAGAGGGGCCAGGCGAGAGGGAGGGAGAGGGAGGCAGACGGAGGGAGAGGGAGGGAGAGGGTCCAGGCGAGAGGGAGGGAGAGGGAGATAGACGGAGGGAGAGGGAGGGAGAGGGTCCAGGCGAGAGGGAGGGATAGGAATGGAGAGGGTCCGAGGGAAAGGGAGGGAGAGGGAGGGAGAGGGTCCAGACGAGAGGGAGGGAGAGGGAGGGAGATGATCCAGAGGAGAGGGAGGGAGAGGAAAGGAGAGGGGCCAGGCGAGCGGGCGGGAGAGGGAGGCAGACGGAGGGAGAGGGAGAGAGAGGGTCCAGACGAGAGGGAGGGAGAGGGAGGCAGACGGAGGGAGAGGGAGGGAGAGGGTCCAGACGAGAGGGAGGGAGAGGAATGGAGAGGGTCCGAGGGAAATGGAGGGAGAGGGAGGGAGAGGGCGGGAGAGGGTCCAGGGGAGAGGGAGGGAGAGTGAGAGAGAGGGTCCAGACGAGAGGGAAGGGAGAGGGAGGCAGCGGGAGGGAGAGGGAGAGAGAGGGTCCAGACGAGAAGGAGGGCGAGGGAGGCAGAGGGAGGGAGAGGGAGGGAGAGGGTCCAGGAGAGAGGGAGGAGAGGAATGGAGAGGGTCCAGGCGAGAGGGAGGGAGAAGGAGGGAGAGGGTCCAGACGAGAGGGAGGGAGAGGGAGGGAGACGGTCCAGACGAGAGGGAGGGAGAGGGAGGCAGACGGAGGGAGAGGGAGGGAGAGGGAGCAAGACGAGAGGGAGGGAGAGGAAAGGAGAGGGGCCAGGCGAGAGGGAGGCAGACGGAGGGAGAGGGAGGGAGAGGGAGGGAGAGGGTCCAGACGAGAGGGAGGGAGAGGAAGGGAGAGGGTTCGAGGGAAATGGAGGGAGGGGGAGGAGAGGGTGCAGGAGAGAGGGAGGGAGCGGGAGGGAGAGGGTCTAGGCGAGAGGGAGGGAGAGGGACAGAGAGGGTCCAGGGGAGAGGGAGGGAGAGGGAGAAAGAGGGTCCAGGCGACAGGGAAGGAGAGGGCGGGAGAGGTTCCAGCCGAGAGGAAGGGAGATGGAGGAAGAGGGAGGGAGAGGGAGGGAGAGGGTACAGGAGAGAGGGAAGGAGAGGGAGGGAGAGAGTCCAGACGAGAAGGAGGGAGAGGGAGGCAGAGGGAGGGAGAGGGAGTGAGAGGTTCAAGGCGAGAGGGAGGGAGAGGAAGGGAGAGGGTCCGAGGGTCCGAGGGAAATGGAGGGAGAGGGAGGGAGCGGGAGGAAAAGGGTCCAGACGAGAGGGAGGGAGAGGGCGGGAGAGGTTCCAGGGGAGAGGGAGGGAGAGGGAGGGAGAGGGAGCCAGGCGAGGGGGAGGGAGAAGGAGGGAGAGGGTCCAGACGAGAGGGAGGGAGAGGGAGGCAGAGGGGGGGAGAGGCAGGGAGAGGGTCCGAGGGAGAGTGAGGGAGAGGAAGGGTGAGGCTCCAGGCGACAGGGAGGGAGATGGATAGAGAGGGTCCAGTGGAGAAGGAGGGAGAGGGACAGAGAGGTTCCAGGCGAGAGGGAGGGAGAGGAATGGAGAGGGTCCAGGCGAGAGGGAGGGAGAAGGAGGGAGAGGGTCCAGACGAGAGGGAGGGAGAGGGAGGGAGAGGGAGGGAGAGGCAGGGAGAGGGTGCGAGGGAGAGTGAGGGAGAGGGTCCGAGGGAGAGGGAGGGAGAGGAAGGGAGAGGGTTCGAGGGAAATGGAGGGAGGGGGAGCAGAGGGTGCAGGAGAGAGGGAGGGAGCGGGAGGGAGAGGGTCTAGGCGAAGGGAGGGAGAGGGACAGAGAGGGTTCAGGGGAGAGGGAGAAAGAGGGTCCAGGCGACAGGGAAGGAGAGGGCGGGAGAGGTTCCAGCCGAGAGGAAGGGAGAGGGAGGAAGGGGGAGGGAGAGGGACAGAGAGGGTACAGGAGAGAGGGAAGGAGAGGGAGGGAGAGAGTCCAGACGAGAAGGAGGGAGAGGGAGGCAGAGGGAGGCAGAAGGAGTGAGAGGTTCCAGGCGAGAGGGAGGGAGAGGAATGGAGAGGGTACGAGGGAAATGGAGGGAGAGAGAGGGACAGGGAGGAAGAGGGTCCAGACGAGAGGGAGGGAGAGGGCGGGAGAGGCTGAAGGGGAGAGGGAGGGAGAGGGAGGGAGAGGGTCCAGACGAGAAGGAGGGAGAGGGAGGGAGAGGGTCCAGGCGAGAGGGAGGGAGAGGGCAGGAGAGGGTCCAGGGGAGAGGAGGGAGAGGAATGGAGAAGGTCCAGGGGAGAGGGAGGGAGAGGAAAGGAGAGGGGCCAGGCGAGCGGGCGGGAGAGGGAGGCAGACGGAGGGAGATGGAGGGAGAGGGTCCAGACGAGAGGGAGGTAGAGGGAGGCAGACGAAGGGAGAGGGAGGGAGAGGGTCCAGACGAGAGGGAGGGAGAGGAGTGGAGAGGGTCCGAGGGAAATGGAGGGAGAGGGAGGCAGAGGGAGGGAGAGGGTCCAGACGAGAGAGAGGGAGAGGGCGGGAGAGGGTCCAGGGGAGAGGGAGGGAGAGTGAGAGAGAGGGTCCAGACGAGAGGGAAGGGAGAGGGAGGCAGCGAGAGGGAGAGGGAGAGAGAGGGTCCAGACGAGAAGGAGGGAGAGGGAGGCAGAGGGAGGGAGAGGGAGGGAGAGGGTCCAGGAGAGAGGGAGGGAGAAGGAGGGAGAGGGTCCAGACGAGAGGGAGGGAGAGGGAGGGAGAGGGTCCAGACGAGAAGGAGAGAGAGGGAGGCAGAGGGAGGGAGAGGGAGAGAGAGGGTCCAGACGAGAAGGAGGGAGAGGGAGGAAGAGGGAGGGAGAGGGAGGGAGAGGGAGGGAGAGGGTCCAGACGAGAGGGAGGGAGAGGAAGGGAGAGGCTGCAGGGGAGAGGAAGGGAGAGGCAGGGAGAGGGTGCAGGTGAGAGGGAGGGAGTGGGTAAAGGAGAAAAGGAGGGAGAGGGAGAGAGAGGGTGCAGGCGAGAGGGAGGCAGAGGGAGGAGAGGGAGGGCGAGGGTCCAGGCGAGGGGGGAGGGAGAGGAATGGAGAGGGTCCGAGGGAAATGGAGGGAGAGGGAGGGAGAGGGAGGAAGAGGGTCCAGACGAGAGGGAGGGAGAGGGCGGGAGAGGCTGCAGGGGAGAGGGAGGGAGAGGCAGGGAGAGGGTCCAGACGTGAAGGAGGGAGAGGGAGGGAGAGGGTCCAGGGGAGAGGGAGGGAGAGGGCGGAAGAGGGTCCAGGCAAGAGGGAGGGAGAGTGAGAGAGAGGGTCCAGACGAGAGGGAAGGGAGAGGGAGGCAGCGGGAGGGAGAGGGAGAGAGAGGGTCCAGACGAGAAGGAGGGAGAGGGAGGCAGAGGGAGGGAGAGGGAGGGAGAGGGTCCAGGAGAGAGGGAGGGAGAGGAATGGAGAGGGTCCAGGCGAGAGGGAGGGAGAAGCAGGGAGAGGGTCCAGACGAGAGGGAGGGAGAGGGAGGGAGACGGTCCAGACGAGAGGGAGGGAGAGGGTGGCAGACGGAGGGAGAGGGAGGGAGAGGGTCCAGACGAGAGGGAGGGAGAGGGAGGCAGACGGAGGGAGAGGGAGGGAGAGGGAGGGAGAGGGAGCCAGACGAGAGGGAGGGAGAGGAATGGAGAAGGTCCAGGCGAGAGGGAGGGAGAGGAAAGGAGAGGGGCCAGGCGAGAGGGAGGGAGAGGGAGGCAGACGGAGGGAGAGGGAGGGAGAGGGTCCAGGCGAGAGGGAGGGAGAGGGAGGTAGACGGAGGGAGAGGGAGGGAGAGGGTCCAGGCGAGAGGGAGGGATAGGAATGGAGAGGGTCCGAGGGAAAGGGAGGGAGAGGGAGGGAGAGGGTCCAGGCGAGAGGGAGGGAGAGGGAGGGAGATGATCCAGAGGAGAGGGAGGGAGAGGAAAGGAGAGGGGCCAGGCGAGTGGGCGGGAGAGGGAGGCAGACGGAGGGAGAGGGAGAGAGAGGGTCCAGACGAGAGGGAGG